>NC_052511.1:38385559-38685559 GCF_014356525.2 Nilaparvata lugens | reverse complement strand
GTAATTAATAATATAACTTTGATTAGAGTGTTATAGCTTGTAAGCTGAAATTATAATTGGATTAATAAAGCAACACATTTTACAAGGATTGGATAGAAACCCTGTATGAAAACACATGGTTTAGTTTATTTTTTAAGAGCCAATATTGTAAATGAATCTAATAAATGATGAAAGTTTCGAGCAATATCAAATCCAATACAAGTAAGTATCATGACTATCAGCTCATAGCACTCTTTTAATAAATAACCCATCAGATCATTGCAATCCAGTTATTTTGCAACTGGGACAGGAAACTGAAAGCAAATTATCAGAAAGATAAGCTAAATTCGGCCAACCCGATAGTATTCCGAAAAACTTGAGATAATGGTTTTACTTTGGAGTTTCCGTCCAGATATTTCACAGAAATTCCAAACATCCTATTCGGTTATTGCAAATGACATATTTTCAGATTATTTTTAGCAATTATCTAAGAACTTTAATTTCTTTGGCCAATTTTTCGAATTTCAACAATTCACAGCTTATCATGTGGAATTCTTGTTCATTGAATGCCCTTCCTTGCATATATATTATTTTGGAACATCCAGAGACACGACTAATTTTTCTATGATTATATCCCTCTTAAGTAAATCGATTCACGCTGCAGCAGTGTAAGTGTACAAAAACCACTGAAGCTCATAGTGAATGAGTTATCAATATAGGTGCAAAATGTGACTATAAATCTAAGTAGGTGACTAATGATGAATCTAAACTATGAATTTCAAAAAGTAGAAATAAGTAATGAACTTGTCGAAAATTTAGCCTGTAAAACCCGTAAAACCATATTTTCATCACTGAGAAAGGAAAAGTTTTAATTGTCATGGAAAAATTTGTAATGTGAAATTTTCAGCTTCAATATTATCATCAAAATGTTATATTTGTTTGCTTTTTTAATGCGGATTTGTGTTCAATCACATAAATCGTTTATCTGAGTATTGAAGAGTGTAAATTGTATTTTGAAAAGTGAAAGTGACATAACCAACATTTTGATTTGAACAGTATAATATAAATTGGAAATGGGACAGTTTTGGGCATGAGCCTGTTGTGCCTTTCCTCATGTTAAGTATTTGTACACAATGTGAATAAATAAATAATAATAATAAATGTTAACGATGAATTGTCAAAAGTAAAATTACAAAACTGTCAAGAAATTGAACTGTATAAAATTGAAAATAGTGACTAACTTAGCTTGTATTGCTAACAGAAGCATGAGAAATAGATTTTAGATTTCGTACCTCAGTGAAACTGTAGAAAAGACCAATTCCTCCACACAGCTTGAATGCATAGTCAATGGTGCTCTGCAGTTTGCTCATACAGGGTGGGCAGACACACATGCTCCCAGTTTTCGATTCACTGCAACACAATGGCTGAAAAACAAAGAAAATTAAATAAAACTGTGGAAGAATCATTAGCAACTGAAGATAGCAGCTCTATGCGGTTTCATCATTCGAAACAGTAGCACAATATTCTGGAATTATAAAAATAAAAAATTGATTGAAATTGGGACGGTAAGAAAATTAATTGAAGACTTTCTTTATTCTTTATTGATTCATACAACAAGTACATCATCAAAAATGATAGGGAGAGAAAAAATAAGGTGATCTTGGGCTATTCCTCTCCCAAATTTAGACCAAAGATGACAAATAAATTTAAAAGAAAACTGGACACGAATGAATCATTGAGGACAGCTCATTGCAATTCAACTTGTTTATGGACCATTATTCTGATGCTACACATACATTATCAATAAAATCTGGTGTGGCGCACTCACACAACTTTCCTTGCCGTTATGAAAACTGATCACCTGACGCTAGTGTTCCCGCGCATCTCAAAGATCTGTGCCAGCTGGTGACAGGACAATAACACTGGAGAGACATGAGGTCTGTTATCTCTTCATAGTGAATGATTTAATAGAATCAACAGTTGCCAACAGTTTTCAATTGAATAATAACATTTTATCGAATTTCAAGCTAATTTTCAATTTTAGGTGAAAATGTCACTGAACTTTAATTGTAGAGATTTTCATGCTGAATCTTTTCCATTTGCATTTTTTTGTTTGAATTGTATCTGAAGCCTGATAATTGCGAATCTAAAATCAAACTTTGCATAGATGGGGCGGAGCTCCTGAAATTTCCACAGATATGAGACTTGTGGCAGTTGATAGAACTTATCAATGGCTATTTTAGGTATAAATTTAATCAACATCGTTGGAGCCGTTTTCGAGAAAATCGCGAAAAACCCTGTTTTTGACAACATTTTTGCCATTTTAGCCGCCATCTTGAATTGCATTTGATCGAAATTGTTCGTGTAGGATCTTTATAGTGTAAGGACCCTAAGTTCCAAATTTCAAGTCATTCCGTTAACTTAGAGATGAGATATCGTGTACACAGACGCACATACACTCATATACACACACATACAGACCAATACATAAAAACGACTTTTTTGGACTCAGGGGACCTTGAAACGTACAGAAATTTAGAAATTGGGGTACCTTAATTTTTTTCGGAAAGCAATACTTTCCTTACCTATGGTAATAGGGCAAGGAAAGTAAAAATATAGATGACTCCTCTAGACGATACAATAACAGTCCGACCTAGCAGTCAGAATATCTTATCTAACCACTTAGATTTTCACCAAAGTGTCAATTTTGTATTTTTGTCCAGTGATTCAGGTTGAAATGGTAAGAATTGCCTTTCGTAAATTGTCTTGATTTCAGTTCATTTTACGTGTGTTGAGTTGTGAAGACCATATTGTATTGTATGTTTGGAGGAATCAAATTAAATCAAACAAAATTTATCCCCTTCTCTTCAACACAAAAATAGTTCTAACTCTGCCAAATGGAAAAGATTTCATCTTTTTTTAACTCACATCTGAGATGCATTCTGGATGTCCCATAGGATCAGTAGCATTGTGCTCGTAATTGTCGAATCCACAGCAGCTGAATGCCTTCTGCACTTTCGACTTGACACTCATGCTCACTGTTTTCCAGCCCTGAAACCCACAAAATAACACAAATTAGCATTAATATTCAATGAAAGCTATGAGATAATATCGTAATAATGAAGAAGAGAAGGGCCACATAACATAATAGAGAATTGAACACTGTATTCAGTGATGTAGAATCTTTTCATAATGAAATAAAAACTGTAGATGATGCCTTGATCATCGAAACCCTGGGTTTTGTGAAAATGAAACATTACAAGTAGAAAACAGCATATTGCTTTTTCACTTGATAATTTGAGATTTTTTTGGATTTATTCATCCAAGTAAAAGTCACATACATGTTTCTCAACATCCAAGTAAAAGTCACATACATGTTTCTCAACACTGCTTCTTTCCCAAGCTAGCTCTATGTCAGCAAAAGAGCTTACTAATAGTAGAATTGCAACTGAAATTGTTTAAATATGATAATATTGTAATTTGCTGGAGTTATTCTAAGTATAGATTTTGGGAATCAATAAAAGAATATTCTCAATCAAAGAGGATATTTCGAAGGTAACAGCAAATGAAAGCTCAATTATTAGAGGATTCTAACAGAATTATTAGAATAGATATCATTATTTTACAAAATTATGAGAGTATAAGGCGAAGAACATGATACAATATTGAAATTTGAATAGTATTACAGTAATAATAATAGTATTACTCAATGACATTATATTCAATCCAAAGAAAATAAGTATAAAATTCAATTTTTTGAACTCCAACCGTGATATTACATTTCAGCTTATAGTGCCTGCCTGAATGGATTGCATTTGATGTGATTTTTTATAGATTTATTCAATTTACTCTGTACTTGACAACTTCTGTGTAAATTTATGTTTGACAAGATCTTATATTCACGTATTATATTATGGATCAAATAAATGAATTGTTATTGTTATATAGTAAAAGGTGGCAGCTTTAACAGCGTAATGATTGATTGATTGATTGATTGAGTACTTTATTAATGTAGATTACAATATATACTGGCTTATACACTTATATACAATAGCTTACAATACAGCAAAATTATAGATGAATTTACATAATATAGACTATGAAAAAGCAATTTGTAATATAATAACTATAGATAATTATATTGTTATGCATCTACATGAATTGGCAGAGCTTTGGACATAGGGGAGAATGATGGGAGAATTAATATGCATGCTCTTTGCGGCACCGGGAGACCATTAGTTTGGGGCCTTGTGAACAAACGACTTCGCGACAGTTGTCTCCACCCTGCCGGAGAGTTTTTACAGGCAATTCCGTGAGACGTTTTTGAGACCTGTAATATAATCTCATTATCAAAGTTACAATAAGTTGCAAATAGTTACAATATATATTTACTATAAACCTTAAAGGGAAATAAACCAACCTCTTCGGCGAGTTTTTCTTGTTCCTGCATGTCAACTCCCAGACAAGCACAGGCAATTCCAAATTGAACAACAAATAGCATGAATAGTATAATCATGTACTGTGATAAAAATCAAGTTAAGGAAAATATCATAATGCTTGAATTTGAATTCATTATGCATACAGCGAGCAATATATACGACATATTAAAACAGTTCAATATGAGAGTTTATTTAATGATAAAGAATAGAACTCTTTGATTACGTCTCGTTGATTTTATTCCACTCTTATAAACGAATACGGTACCTGTCATTGAAACAAATAACTACGACCATCAATCTTGAAAATGAAGTAAGATTGTCCACTTATTAAAATGAAGCTGAAATTTGTGTTTTGTCTATTTAAGAAGAAATTTGATTTAAATAGTTTTAATTGGTATGAGAAGAGCTACTCAGCTGTCTTTCAGCAATAGCCTGTTCTTTTCTTTTCCGACTACTGTATTGTTTACTCTATTCAATAAATAAATATTTGTACAACTTATAATATTATGATTATGTAGTAATTGAGTTCAGTTACTTATCTGTGCATCACTCACCATGTTATTGATAGTCTCAGATATACTATCTTTCAAATAAAATAATTCTTATAGATTTTACAATTTTTTTGTAGAATTAAAAAGGATACAAAGAACAACATGACTTGATTGTGCTTGATGGCTCCGAACAATCCAAGAATGGCGACCATGATCAGAAAAACTCCGCACGTCATTATTCCACTGATGATGGGAAGATTAGTTCCCAACGCTGATTCTCTTCCATAGACAGCAACTGATATCAGAATGAATCCCACAATCTGAAAAAATACATCAAATTCATGTAATTAGGAATGTAAAAACGTTATGTGAGACAAAATAACCAGTGTTATATTATTAAGATTAAGATGTAATCTACTAAGTGCACCAAGAGAAACTGATTAATCTCCCTTTCTATTCTTTGAATGAGGAGGAGATTGTAAGCTTCGTCAGTCTTTATGATCGGCCATCTTGAGATAAGTGTAAAGCTGCGTTTACAACAAAGCTATTAACAAAATGCTTATTTTTCTGTCTTATAGATTCTATTAGATTGATCATAACTTATCATACACATGATGTGCATATATGTTTGTGAAGCTCCGTTTAATCTAATAGAATCTATAAGGACGGAGAAATAAGCATTTTGTTAATAACTTTGGTGTAAACGCAGCTTTAATATTTGAACTTATGTGTTTTTATTAAACGACAATGCCTATCCGATATATGCTCTGGTCACAGACGGAAGAAAAAATGAATTGAATACTAGATTAAGAGATGAGTTACAGAACATCATATATCCGTCTAGATATCTTTGAAAGAGTGGGTTTTTACAAGTTAAAAAGGTAGAGTATGATTGAATCATGAAATGAATGTAAGCATAGAAAAGTTTACAGCTGTTATCATATAAACTTCAGTTTGGCTCAAATGAATTATGTGGAACGTTAAATCGTTTTTATTTCACCTTAATCTAGTATTGTCTTGCCTTTTTCTCCAGGAATCTAGCCTATTTCACGGTTTGAAGCGGATGTGGACTGTCTTGTTCATGTTCATAGTTAAATTTAGTCTGTCACAGATCTTCTTGTAAAAATAATATTATCTTTCATCAATTGATTTATTGAGAAGAGTGAACAGAACCTTTGGGAGAAGGAGACAATTTTTTGAACACACCGGCTCGGTTGACAGTACGCTCACACCTTATCATAAAGATAAATCAATATGTAGGCTATACAAAATACTAACTTAATGAATAACTAATTATTGATATTTCTAAGAAACAATTATTGAAATAGCATCTGAATCTTTTTGTAAAACAGTTGGCCTACAAGGTTTTTGGCACGACGCCATACGTTAACGTCACATCTCCAAGTGGGCACCAGCTGTTTGCATATCCCGTGAGATTTGACACGCGAACTACTACCCATCTAATCGGCATTGCCACGTCAGTAAGCAAGTATCACAGAGGAGTTCAGCCTGCATTGCAGTGAAATTAAATGACCCCAGTTGATCGCCCATTTCGGTCGGGGCACCCCAATGGACCGTCCACCTCGATCGGGGCTCTGCGCAGTTCCGGCGGTACGTGGGCTGGTCGGGCCCGGACGTATCCTCTAACTTGACTACAGGCCAGGAAAAAGATTCGTGGTCCCCAATTCTATTCGTCTTAAAGGTGGGTACTTGCATGTCCACCTCACAGGCGCATATAAGGGGACGCGAGCGTTTCGGAAAGTAATACTAGTAAGAGTGGGGTATTTTGACATGCTTTGATGCTACTTCAAGAGACAGAGGCGCTACCCACGTTCCACAGTCTGGGTTCAACTATGCGCTGAAAAGCACACATAGTAATTTTACATGCCTGCTACTTCCAGAGACGGGGGTACCCTGATTCCCACTGATCTCTCAATGGCTACCCCGAAACTCCATCGAACAATTTAAACACTCCATCGTGCCAATAAATTCCAGAGACGGAGAATTCAGACGACTCGGTCAAGTGATGAACCTCTCATAGTCTGGAGCCTTCACCAAGCCGTGAAGGCCGTGACTTCCAGGGATGGAGTCACGCACTCACACAGTCATCACATAAGTCAGCTCAGCTGTGGTGCCCCCCTGGTTGGCGATTTTCCCATTACCATGAGAACCTGCTATAGTCACTGCAAATCATTAAAACAGAGGTTGAGACATCGATGCAATGCCCGGGGGAGCGCGCGAGGAGCGAGCATTTTCAGGTCACGTTCTCCATACTTAGTCCAGACAGAAACACCCCAAGGTTGCCTCTGGAGACCAAGACTTGTGTTGCAGCGGATTCAGATCTTAGGAGAAACCGCTACACCGCTAGGCATACGGAACATGACAACAGTGGGTCTACAGTACAGCTTGATTAAATTTACAAATCAAAATACATATAACTCAACGTTTTAATAGCTATAAATGTAGAGAAAAGCCGCAATTTATACTTACAATGTACAAAACATTTAGCGCTGTCAAGGTGTTTTTTGTACAGGTGAAACCACCACACATCTTTGATAACCTGTGTGTAATCGCACGCTGTAAAGATGATAAACGGTTATTTAATAAATCTAGCCAGAGTAGAATATAATGAACTCAATTTGCATAGCCTGGTAAATGTAAAAATAGCCCAAATTAACGTATTTCGGAAGCTGGAAACTGTTTATAAAGATCAGACGATCTAACAGACGACAAGTTCAGAGAGGAATGCAAATGCAAAATGATGCAAGCGCTTGCATGCTTAAAAAACAGCTGATTTCAACTGATTTTCAATATCACTATTACAACTTTCATAATATTTGTACACGATACAGATTTTTTCTTTCTTAAATATCAAAATAATATTATTTTTCAATTTTTCACTTAATCATTTATAATTTTAAGTTTTTGAACAATAATTTTTGATTACATAACATGCACACTTCAAGGTTCTTCCGATCAGCTGTTCCCTGTCCCTGTTGTTGCTCCGGCAAAAATAATGTTGTATTTGAAGTTTTATCCATTTCATTATTTTCTCTCCCTATTTTTATTTCAAGCGAGTTTTGAAGTTTATATTTGAAATCATAAAGACAACAGTTTCATATATTATAATGAGAACAGTTGCTCTCAGAATCAAGGAACAAACATTTTTTGTTTGCATTATACTTGATATGTTCAACTTCTAGGTTAAGACATGACCATTATTTTGTACAGTGTATTATTGACGCGTCCTTTGATTTGATTTTTTCATTTCTATACTCAATTCAACAATAAATTATGTCCTCCGATGAAATCAAAATGAAGTCGGACGATCCTAAATTCAGGATAACTCCGACACAACAGACGCTTGCTGCATGCACTGGAGCTCTCTTCACTTCTGTGATAGGTGACTTATAATACATTTGATCTGAAATTATATTTTTAAAATAAAAAATCATTGTTACTACTTCCAATTTATTTATTGAATTGTAAGTTTTATGGTAACCATATTGACATAACGTCAAATTCACATTAATACAAGTTTTCTAAATGTTGAGTGACATTATGAAATCATAATCATGGCTATTACTATCTGTTTTTACTATGTTGCCAACTTTGACGAATTATAAAATAGTTTGTAAAACGTTTACCAACGGATTTTTGCATAATTCCCTATTAAAACACATTAGTAACACGATTTAAATTGCTTCAACCTGAAGGTATGAGTGGAGTAGTTAAAAAGCTTCCAATTGCCAAGATTTTACGTTGAACTGTATTAAACACACTTGTTACAATGTGATAGATTGACAACACATTTACTCTTTTTCAGTTACACCGTTGGATGTGGTCAAGATTCGACTTCAAACTCAACAGAAAAACTTGGCGACAAATAAGTGTTTTTTGTTTTGTAATGGCCTCATGGATCACATTTGCCCATGCATTCCAACCAAGAGCTCTAGTCACTTCAATGGAACAATGGTAAGATAAAGCGCATTTCATTCAAACCCGATTATTCTCCCTATCCTTAAAGGTCGTTCTTATATACACCTCCTGAAATAGGTATATGATATAGTTTCGGCGTGAAATCGGTGTTTGAAAACTTCCAAAATTGTGTTGTTAGGGTCAAAATTTGTTTTTTCCCTAAGGGGATGATAAGACGTCTAGCTTTAAAACTATCAATACCCCCTTAGTTTCAAACAAAATTGACCCTAAGGAGTACTGTGAGGACTATTTGGGTGAGAAAGGCTAGACCATCATTGACGCATACAATCTATCCCTGCTGTTCAAATATGAAGAATATCAACGATGAAAGTAAAGGGTAGAAGGTAGCTGAGAGTGTTGAAAATGGATGCATGTATTCTCCAATGTGTCATTACATAGTGGAGTGGCAAAAGTAGAGGGTAGCGGAGAATGTTAGTATCTGAGAGTGTTCAAAAGTAATACATTTATTCAAATGTGTCATAACTTAGTGGAGTAGAAGGTAAGAGTGAAGTGGAGACATTTAAATACTAATTTCTTTTCAACACCCTCAGCTACCCAACTTTACTTTCGCTGCTCTACTATATATGTTTAAGATTTCACCATTGTTGATGTTGATAGTTCTCATTATGAATCTTAAATTACTTGCATACTTGTTGAAATCCCACTAGAAGCCTTGCAGCCGTGGTCGTAATTCGTAGTCTATTTTTCTGGAAGTCACTTGATACTTGAATTCTTCGTCCTTGACCGGGGGAACCGGATAGACTGTGTCAGGTAGTTCAGGGGGTCACCTCTCAAACATGAAACAAGTCAGACATCCTCCCAATACTGCGTAATTTTGTAAGTCAAGTCTTATCTAGTAAATCTAGGCTCTTCAATCTTTTTCTGCATATCATCCTGCATATCATCTGCATATCCTATTTGCGATATAGGAATCGATTGTAATAGCCTAGTAATCAAGTCAATTGATATAATTATCATGTTGAACAATATTATTCGGTGGCACCAATACAATCAAAATTGTCAAATCTTGTATAAAATTTCATTTGGATTCCAATACAACCGGTCCCCAGTTCATATCTGTGCACCATCCAAACTCCAACTTATAAAGGATATTTTAATTTTCAATTTAGTACATTTCATGGAAAATGCGTATCCCAGAAATTATTGTAATAATATTTTTGATATATCATCTTAATAACCATATAATTGGGATACTAACCAATCATAATTAACCAAAAATGATAATGCCAATAACCAATCACAATTTTTTTTCTTGTTAAAGATGATTGTTTCTTGATCCATTGCGAACTTTGATGTGTTAACACACTATTTGAAAGTTTGATACAACGACATACAGTCAATTATTTATATCTAGGCTAAATAAACAGTTTTGTTCAGTTACTGACTGGAGTACTTTCGGGCGGCAAGGGACCAGTCAGTCAGTTAGTAGAAAAATTATATGATGGCAATAATGTGATTTATTTCCTGGTGCCCTCAAATATGAATATTTTCAAAATAAATGAATAATTAAATTGTTTATTCACATAAATAATTGACTGCAGATCGTTCTACAAGACATTAAAAATGTTTGGTGGCACCAATATGATCTAAAATGATCAAATCATATGTGATTAAGAGCCTCTAAATTCCTTGTAATAATATTTTGATTGTAATTTGAACTGTATGTTTTCAATAGGATGCATTCGTGAAGATAGCGAGGAACGAAGGCATACTGTCACTATGGAGTGGCCTGTCTCCCACTCTGGTGCTAGCCGTGCCGGCGACGGTACTCTATTTTGTCTCGTACGAACAACTGCGCACGCGTATCATGGACAGGTACCGCGCGTACGGCAATGCTACGTCGGTGTCGGCCCGCCTCAATCAGCCTCTCTGGGTACCGCTGGTATCCGGCTGTTTCGCCAGGATCATTGCCGCCACTACTGTTAGTCCTATCGAACTGGTCAGGACCAAGATGCAGTCCAAGAGGCTCAGCTACACAGGTAATACACAGGTTTACAATTTACTAAATAATGAAATAGATTCTGCTTATTCACTTTCTAAACTTAATAACTACATCTCATCCATAGCTCGTCGTTCTTCATTTTCTTTTCTTGTAACACGCTCCAGAACAGAAAGACATTATAACTCTCCAATTAATAGAATCCAGAGGCTTTTCAATCTCTTTTCTGGGCGCCTAGACGTCTTTGGGTGCTCACGTGGCAGATTCCGCAACACTCTGAAGGGCTTAATTTAGGATAGATATTTGTGGCCAGGTTTCCGTATGACATTTTTCTTTTTTATGACATTTTTTTCTTCTCAGTGCCCACACGATTCTTTGTTCTGTATTACATGGTTTGTGCCCATTTAAGATATTTTAAGTGCATATTTTTCCACCTCTCATCTTTTCTCTTGGAAAGTAGTTTCAGCAATAAATATAAGATAGAATATTTTATTAAAAAAAAAACATATTTCTATTGTTAAGGCCCTTTTTTGTTATTTAATTTATTCTGTTCTTATTTTATTTTACTCTTGTTTCATTCTTAGCTTGTTATTTATTTTAAATCTAATTTTTGAATGAATAATGTTGTATAATGTTTCAAGGAGACATACAAGGGTTTAACCTGTTGTCTACATGTATGTATTTATGCAAATAAATAAATAATCTATAGATTTAATTCGACTTGTCTAGGTAGTTTTATTATTGAGCATTATTGGTCCGTCTGATCTACACCATACAGAAAAGATAGTACTCATCAATTTCACTATCCATGAAGAACTGCGAGTAATAATCCGTTTTGAACTGTTTTCAACGACAATAGACTTTTTTCTATATATTATAGACTATATTATTTTATTTATAGAATATTTTCAACAAAATAGACTGTAGTGTATTGAAAATAGTTCAAAACAGAAAATATAGCTTAAGAAGAAATCCCATGTATTGTTTATGTTACAAATTTGAAGCCGATTTTTGTTAACTAAAGCCGATTACTGTCTTTTATTACTGTTTTGTTGGGATGAGAGTGTAAGAACGGTGCAGTATGTGAGACTACCAGCGTCACATAGCTTCACAAAAAAGAACTACCAGGTCTATCGGCTTGAGTTAAAGATAGAATAAGATAAGAAAAGATAGCATAAGAAGAAATCCCATGTGTTGTTTATGTTACAAATTTGAAGCCGATTTTTATTAACTAGAGCCGATTACTGTCTATTATTACTGTTTTGTTGGGGTGAGAGTGTAAGAACGGTGCAGTATGTGAGACTACCAGCGTCACATAGCTTCACTAAAAAATAACTACCAGGAATATCTGCTTGAGTTAACAATGAAACTCCTCATCACTATTAATGATGATTATAGAATAGTCTTGTCCATAAAGCTGGGTTTTCGTTTTTGAGAGAATGCCTTCCACGACAGGGTGAGGATCTCAGATTGGGTTGATTTCAATTTGTCTAAATAACCTAAAAGATTATGTTCAATTATGTTTTAATGGGGGAGGATGAGTTCATACTTTTAAATGGCAGTATGTTGATATTATTAGAAATGTTTTGATTCTTGAATAATAAACACAAATAATGAAGAGTTATTTGATCAGCTGTTTTAGCACACTTGGAATTTGGACAATATGAATGTCAACAATGCTTGTCGTCGTCGACTGCGGAAGTTTACGAACCAACGAAAATGCACCTTAAGATGTATAGTTTTCCAATTATATGCGGTAAACCAAAAAATGGTACCTTTGAACCACCCCCATCCTTTCAGCACAGTGGGTAGGAGTGGGGACTTTTGATATGTTTACCTCCTTACTAACCCTAAACATAATTGCGGGGTCAAAAATTGTCTTCCAAACATTTGCTTCTTTGCCCTTTTTTGAGCATTCATTGCCTGGACTACATTCATCGTCTCAACACGAATATCTTGATAAAGCGAAATTAGTCGAGCTATATAAAGTTACTTGGAATACTTGGTATAGTAGTTAATAGTCTTTTATCAAAATAGTGTTCTGTTTGTGTTGTTTCTTAAATTCTGTGTAAATTTCTCTACTGTCATTATAACATGGACCTCATTATAGAATTGTATTATACTGTGTATGTATTCTGTAGTAAAATACTGTTTGTGTTGTTTTGAGATGATCTCCTGTAATCGGTCATCTCAAATGATATAATCAGTGGAATATTATGTTTTTGTTTTTCTAGAAATGAGCATTGCCTTACAAAGTTTGATGAAGACTGAGGGCCTGAGAGGTCTGTGGAAAGGTGTGGGGCCTACTCTTCTACGAGATGTACCATTTTCTGGTAAGTTCAACAAATTCACCAATAATATCAAACTACTTATTTGCTGACGTCAATGTTAATTTCATGATAACATCACTACTCTAGGGTTCATTGGGCACGGTCTGGGAAAAGGAAAAAGTGGTTAATTGTTCTAGTTCCAGTGGTAAATTGTTCAATCACGTGACTAGTGCAAAATGTTCCCATGGAACGCCATTTCAAAATCGTTGGTTCAAGTTTTTGGCGCGCACTTATAAAGTTGATTTACACCAAAATGTGTCGTTTACTAGCTGCGTAAATGAACAAATGCTGTTTTACAAACTTATCGTCTAGAAAAGTGTGCATTTTTTTCATGCCATTACTCTCAAATTTTCTATAGAGGAAAATTCATTAAAGAATGGTTATCAAACATCATTTTGTTGGCTGTGTATTCTTTGGCTATGCTATGGTAAACAAACTATCAGCGCATGCGCAGAGGAGCAAGCAGACTACAATTCAATCGACCAATAAGAGCTCTGAAAATTTGAACTGTCACAATTTACCAGGCTTCGATTGTGAGGCAGGAATTTGGAACTAGAACTAGTTTCTGGTACAGAATCTGTCGAAATTCTTTCCATGGGATGCGGAACTTTTTACGTGACACATTCCATGTTCCCAGAACGGGCTCATTAGCATTCTGGCTAGTCTCAAATTTTCAAGTATGAACCATTTATGCACTATCTACGTTAACACTAATCCAGTTTTACTTTATGTTCCTATTTATTATAATGTGTATAAGGTGTAAACGAACAGTTGATCAATTTACGTTTAAACTTGGATTGTTCATTATGGACCTGAGTAGGCTAAACTAAATATCCTTTGATTGAACTTATAAAACAGGGAAGTATGGAACTTATACTATGACACTTATCGAATTGACATCGACTTTTATTTATTAATTTGAAGAAAAAATTCGTGAAATATTGTCGAGTTGAATTTTATTTTGTCTATTCAGAAGAATTTTATATGAACCAGTTATAAGGGAAGATCTAACCAGAGATAAGGGAATAAGTACTATAGTTGGCCAAACGAAAATGGGTCCCTCAAGGTCAAAGCTTGCTCTTGACACCACCACCCGTCTCTACCAACACTGTTGCCACTTTGTACTAAGGGTGGCTAGTAAGAGAGAAAGTGAATGTGTGTGTGAGAGAGGGTGTGATAGTGAAGTATTGTCGTTGTGGGGAGTATTGCTTGTCTTCTCTGTCCAAAGCCTGGATGAAGTGTGATGGGAATCAAATGAGAATTCATGCAAATTGAAAAATGCAGAGTGAAGTGGGCACTACAAGAATATTGACTAAAATAAATAAAATTACATCACTCCACTTCCAATTGATTATTATAAAAGTCTTCAAGTAACCTTTATGAAGTAATAGCTCAGTTTATAAATAGTTGCATTTATAAAGAAAAATCTAATCATCATTATAAAATTGGATTTCTTGATGTCATGACTCAAGAAAGAGTTACACATTATACATAAAAATATTCTTTCCTTCATTTCATGATGTTGAAGAATATAGCGGATGATGGGAGGAGGTAACGGGGGATGTTATTGTTCTAACTTCAAAGAATGACATAATAGAACTTTTGAACCTGACGTGCTCAAAAGAATTTGTGACAGGTAGTGACGGAAAAGAGGAAGAGGGAAGGTATGAGAAGGAAAGAGTGATGTTCAGGGTGTAAAAATATAGTCAATGTATATAGACTGGTCGAGTGAGGGGTGGCAACATTGCAGTGGCCTTGAGAGACCCATTTTCGCTTGGTCAACTATAACTTCTCTCTGTATGAACGACTACCTGAATTTCTCATCTATAAAATGTATAACAATTTATAATTTTCAGGTATCTATTGGGTTTCCTATGAAACTCTGAAGTCCATTCAAAATGGTGGATCAAGTCGAGTCACGTTCACTAACAGTTTTATTTCTGGAAGTCTTGCTGGAGCTGTAAGTATTTCAAAACATGTTGTTTTTCATTCGTAATCAGTTTAATATTTTGTGATTTTGCTCCAATCTACCTTTATAAATTCAATGAGTGAACAGCGAACTATCTTTATTAATATCAACTGTTCAATTTAGTGATTATCACTTTATTATATATTTATTCATTCATCAAGTTTTTGAGTTTCACTCATATGACTGGTGACATGTCAGTATTACTAAATCTAAATTATTATATAATTACTATACAGTATTGTCAAGTGAAAATGGTGTTCATTCTCACTCATTTTAAATTCTTCGATGTTTGGAGTTCTATAGTCTGTACGTACATAGGGAAGCAACTCTTTTGTTCAGACCATAAATATTAAGCTTTTTATACTGCTGAAGATTCAATAACCGTATTTGTTTCGTTGTATCCATTTATAATAATCATTGATTTCGTATTTGTTTCCTTGTATCCATCTGTAATAATCAAATAATCATTGATGTCCATGGAAATATTTATATTTTATTTCATCAATTTCTTTACAGATTGCAGCAACAGTGACAACGCCATTCGATGTAGTGAAAACATTTCAACAGATTGAATTAGGTGATGAAATTATTTCTGGTAAATCATTTCCAATGGTCTTCAAAATATCTTCTGTAGATGCTTGATGATTGTTGATTTAACACCCATGCTTCCTTTCATATTAATATCATACTATTTGTATGAATACTTTAATTAAAT
This sequence comes from Nilaparvata lugens, assembly GCF_014356525.2. Lineage (NCBI taxonomy): Eukaryota > Metazoa > Arthropoda > Insecta > Hemiptera > Delphacidae > Nilaparvata > Nilaparvata lugens. Next base: position 38,669,698 of record NC_052511.1, on the reverse strand, counting down.
TCTTGTTAGACTATTCCTTTGTGAGGAGTAGTAATATGCGAATTTATTATTTTCTGACTCTGAGTTAATTTAGTGCATTGGTAGATTCATATCCATTCTTCTACTTATTACGATGGAATTCAACGTTAATCTTTCGTGTTTATTGATTTTTGAAACCCCATAAAAATCTGGGAGACAATATCCACCTTATGGAGTTTGGTGTGCAAACGTTATACAACAAACGATAAGTCAATTATTTTTCTCATTTTTTATTACATTAGAACCCTATTCAACTGGATATCAAAGCAAAACGTTTTTCTACTTTGTACTAAATAACTTTGGTGCTCAATAAAACACCCTAAAGCTGGGGAAACACCTCTCAAATCTGTGGTTTGACAATATCTAGTCTTTTTATAAAACACATTTGTCATACAGCTTTCCGATCCTACTCATGACAGATATTTCAGTGGGGTGGAGTGGTTGTGGTAGAACAGGTCATATGACGGACAGGTGAGGCTTCCGTATTCAAGTCTGTTGTCTATTTAGCTGTCATACAGTCGTCCGCCTGTATGATCGGAGTGGGATCGGAGCGCTGCTTGACTGGTGTCTCCCCCTATTTGCCTGCTTCATTTCCAAAATTTTCCACTTTAAAATCGCATTATTCCATGCATGTTTAATTTCTTTCATTTCACAATACTTATTCCAACATAACTCTGTAGTATCTTCAATTATCTCTGTAATTCCATCAAAGTAATGTTATTCATATTGTTCTTTGATGTCAAATGTTTTTTCTCGAGAGGTAATCCATGCTTTGAAATTGGTTATAAAGTCATACGAATTTAAATAAGAATTATTGACCAGATGGTAATAAATTTGGAAATTGCATTTGTTCAAATGCTAATTAATGAATAATTATTAACCAAATCAAAATGTACTCTGTCAATTATTTTTTCTCTAATAAATTCTAATTGATAATTGATTCCAGCTAATCATTTTCCACACTAGAATTATGAATTTCAAATAATTAGCTTTTCCTGATTCCTTCCAGTTAATATCGATTGTGACAATTTTAGTTAATAAATTTAATGAAATACCAATTAAATTAAATATAAATGAAGTATAAATTATATTATTAATTATAATTATACTCACTCAATGAAATTAAGTATAAATTATGTTAAATGAAATATCACAATAACTTATTTGCTCAAATCCTGTAACAACAGTTTAAACTGTTATTATATCGTATGGTTATGTCAGCAAATCATACAAACAAAGATATAGAGTAATATTTACTCACGTCAATTAATATACAAATAAGAATACATAAATAAATGAAAATTTATTCAACAGTTTAAACTGTTAATAGACATTGAGTGAAGACACGTTCAAGATTGAGTTGGTAGAGATTATTTATAGAGGTTATAGAGTAATTAAAGATTAATAGTACAATGTATCCTCAGTTTTTCTTTCCCGATCTGTACGATTTTGTAAAAAAAATAAAGATTAATCATATCTTAGATAGGTAGTTTGTAGTTTGTTCTTGGTCAAAATATTTTCATATCAGGTATCAACAAAATAAGTAACAGATTCTACACTGTTGAACTGAACTATCCCTCCGTTTCACTCGATCTAATATTCTAATCGTCAATTTTTCAGAAATCCCCAAAAAGAAAAAGACAACCCTGGACATAATGCGCACAATCTACACTCAGAGCGGCATCAAAGGATTGTTCACAGGCCTCATTCCTCGCGTAGTGAAAGTGGCACCCGCTTGTGCCATAATGGTGTCCACCTTCGAATACAGCAAAAGCTTCTTCGAGAGTCGAAACTACATGAATTTCCAGCTCACACAGGTCAACTCGACCGTTAACCAAAGGAGAGATAAGTAAAGTTACCAACTTGTTCTGAATTGTAACAAATGTAAAATATATTGTACTTATATTGAGCTGGGGAAGATTGATTATTTTAAAGTTTTGATCAGAGAAATAGGTTGTTATAGATGGTTTAGTAATTAGAAAAAGGTTGAAATAGCAGTGGCGTAAGAGCAGAAAACCTTTTTCTCTTAACTGAACCATCTATACATATTTTTGCCTCTCATCATTTTTCTCATTTGTCTCATCTATTTTCTTAGCTCGTGAGTAACTTGAATCAGCATCACTTGAGTTACAAGAATGATTAAGTGATATATTTTATTCACACACAGAAAATATTGCTATGTGAGAGGATGAGCTATGTTAAAATATAGCTATGTGAAAAGTGAAAATATTGCTATGTGCTATATGATATTCACACACAAAAAGCTATGACTTTTAATAAAATCAGTAGAATTGATGATGATGTTGTGAAATCTCTCCATAATAGGAACACAAAGATATTTTCAAATTTCACTACTATAGTGAAATTTGACAATATCTTTGTGTTCTATGACTTTTGTAGAAGTTGGTAATTGTTATTAGTAAGTTGAGAGAAATATGTCTTTTTCAGACTAAAAATTGGTTAAAAAATTATGACGCCATAAAATAAGATGATTATTTCTTGTGAATTGAACAAAATATTTTGTTCACGAAACAAACTAAGCAAAAATTATGACTTTTCATATAATGAAATGTTTGATTAGTCTTGTGAATGGAATATTAGATTTTCACAGAGTAAAAGATTGATAATTGACAAAATCCCGGTTGCACAAAAGCTGGTTTAATTTTAATCGTGATTAATTTCACGAGAACCAATCAAATAAGACCTTTTCTAAAAGGCGGCTTCTTTGATAGGTTCTTGTGAAATTAATCAGGATTAGAATTTAACCGGCTGTTGTGCAACCGGCATAAAGTGATTGATTGAAGGAAACCAATGTTGAGTGAAGAGTGTTGTCTAGGAACTTCATGCTCCTTTCTTGTATACCAAAACTTTTCCCCAACATATTATGTACCAATAATGCATAACTCTTGAAATTGTGATAACTTTATATTATTACCACCATCGTACAACTGATCAATTTCAGGGCTTCTGACATGACCTGACGACTGATTTTAGAAAATTAGTTTTAGACTGATGTATTAGAAAATTATAAAAGTATTAGATAGTCTTTTTTCTTTAGGGCTACTTTTAATATAAATAAAAATATAAATCTCAATACCCTTTTAAATTATTTTGTCACAACATTTTTCAGACATTAACGCTATTTTCAAGTGATTTTTATAAGTGTTAGATAAGTTGATTATCTTACCAAAACTTGCTACTGGAATGTAGGAAAATAATTGTAAACGTCGGAAAAGAAAGTTGAAAATTTTATTTGAACATTACAAGTATTAAAAATACATGTAAAATAACTGAATTGAATGTTCCAGTACATAATTTATTGAGCTATAAAGGCAAAATATATTAAATATATCATTACTATAACCTTTATTGTTGAGGAAATTCAGAACTGGTAAAAAGTTGGTCAGAATTACCTTGTGTTTGCAATTTTAAATTTCATTGAAGAGTCGGTTATTAGAAATTATTATTACTGTGACAGGAATAGAGTATTATCATAGAGAAACAATAGCGTAAGTAGATATCCCATGGTATAGGGCGTTTATGTCGCAACTTTTACTGTTATCTCAAGCCGATTACTGTCGATTATTGACGATTTTTACTGTTTTGACCGAGTGAGAGTGTATGAATGGCACAATATGAGCGACTACCAGCGTCATACAGCTTCACGGGAAAGAACTAAATGGACTATCGGCTTGAGATAACAGTAAAAGTTGTGACATAAACGCCCTATACCATGGGATATGTTATTGTTTCTCTATGGTATTATTACCGTAATAGTAATAGATTATTATTATTACTGTAACCGTAACAGTTTATCATTACTGTAATAATAGATATTGTTCCAATCAACAACCCCAGCAATACCAGTATACATTGTTGTTTTGTATAATTTGGTTTTACTCATCTATTCGTAATCATTCTCATCATTTTCTAACTGTAGCTCATCGCTTATTAAACTGTTTGAATTATAACCGTACAAAGGACGCGCTCCACATTTCCTGATCCATCTAAGGTGGGATCTCACTTTAGTGAACACTTTTGGATATCCCGGAAGTCCACAACCGCGTCCCCACGAAGATAAACCCACCATTTTGTTTTTGCAAGTCAACGGGCCTCCTGAATCACCCTGAAACAATCAGAAGTCTATCGTGAGATTTAAGTAATAGAGTCAGAATTTGATCAACATTGGTTTGCTATAATTGTCTGTCATTATACAAAGCAGATAGGTTCATCATCTTCTACCTCCGCACCGTTGTACTATAATCACTAAATTGCGGAGAAAATATGAGTTCAATTATTTACTTATGTCTATTAGAATAGTATTTATTCTATAGATGTATCAGTCACGTAAAAAAGCTCGGTCCTCATAAGGCCGCTGCAATTTCATGCTTTATCTCGTTACTGAGCCATGTATATACTTGCCAGATGGAGGATGTAATAGAGTCCCCATCTTACTGTAAGTGATATTCGAATTATTTATTTATTCAGTCATGTTCAATAATTATTAGACTTATGTAAGAAGGCACAACAGGCTGATGCCTAGTAAAAAAGTAAATTCGTATGGCTTTTGTTGGTGGGGATTCCCTTGCTGGAAGGTCCCACCGCCGGAATATGTAATTTAAGCCGTCAATGGGCCTTACGACTGTCATACTTCAGCCGGCAGTTTAACGTGCCCATCCGATAACACGGGAGTGATCTGGTTAAAAAACTTGGTAATGAGAGGGTTTGTACCCGGGATCTCTATGTTGCTACGCAAGCACTCTATCCACTAGACCATGGATCACTCCAATTTATATTGGATATTCAGGCTTATGCCCAAAACTGTCCCTTCTCAAATTTATACAAACAGTCGAAATCATGTTTAAATATTGTTGGATATAATATTTATGATCTACAATGAACTGTTTGTATATTGTAAATTAATTGGAATTCATATAGTATAATAAACAAATAATCAATAGTAAAAAGTATAATAATCAATTAATTAAAAGTATCATGTTGAACTAGTTCAAAGTATTGATATTGATGGAAGCGACTCTCGATTTCAATTATACTGAGTATAATATGCACAGTGCGATAAAATTAAACATAATTCATCATGTCATAACAGAGAAACCCTACACAGATTGGAACCTATATGATTGTTTATTCTATGGTCATTATTAGTAGGTCATGGAGCATCTTTCGCGCTGGTGAAAATAAATTATTCAAGAGTAAGAGGAAAAATAATGGAACTAATAATTATTACCCTGCATGTATTATTGCCACCGTTGCTATTCCCAGCACATACTATAGTTTTGGGGTCCATTTTCCATTTGGTGTCCGAATAGTTCCTTTTACATTCCATCACATCCACAATATGTACATGAGCCGCTTTCAGTTCTGGATGTTGGGTGAAGTTAGTCTAAAAAATTGTTAAAAAATATCTCAAATTTCATCAATACCAAAACAAAACAAACTTAATAAACAAAACTTATGAGATTAAATTAGTATAATAATTATATTTATCAACTAGCCGTCAGGCTCGCTTCGCTCGCCATATCCGTCTAGCAAGGGGGCTCTGCCCCCTGGACCCCCGTAAAAATACAGGCTCGCTTCGCTCGCCATATCCGTCTAGCCAGGGGGCTCCGTCCCCTGGACCCCCGTAAAAAAATAAGATACGCGGGCTCGCTTCGCTCGCCATATCAGGCGATATAGTATTCCCAGGAATAGCTCCGATTGAAGTAGCAGTGCCCAATCAATTTTTCCGCGATAAATGCATTTCAATCTTCAACTTGGTGCCAACCTAACAAAGTCAACTCAACTTTATGCCAACCTGACAAAATTATTAATTTAGTTACCAGTTAAAAACTGTTTCGAAGAGGTACTCTCTCTAGATTATAGTTCTATGGTAACATTATGCTATGGACATTTTTCAACTATTATTATTAAGAGATTGGAATAAGAAGAATATACATGCTAAAAGACGAACTTCAAACCCTTAAAAACCACCCTTAGAGTTGAAATATTGCCAAAAGATTTCTTAGTGCGCCTCTAAAGGGCCAACTGAATATACCTACCAAATTTGAACGTTTTTGGTCGGGTAGATTTTTAGTTCTGCGAGTGAGTCAGTCAGTGAGTGAGTGCCATTTCGCTTTTATATATATAGATTTATGCCTGTTGTGAGATTTATTTTTATATTAGGGTGACGCTCACATGATCTCTAGGCTTGTGCGTGCGTACTGAGGCGGATGATAATGAGAGATGAATAGACCTCAAGTTTTAGGTGGGTTCCGAACCATCAGGAAGCGATTATACAACTCATGAATCATATTCAGAGGAGTTTGCTTAAGCGGTCACCCTTCCAAAGGGAGTAGCACGTGTAGCAGACGCATGATTCTAAACTTATCTAAGGGATACCGTAGCTTACCAACGCGACCACGGAGTCAAATCGCTCCCCTTTATGAATTGTTTTCATAAAGATTAATAATTGAAGCTATTATAGAATGATGATAAGGATCACATGGAAAAGTGTGACTGTAGGAGACAAATAACCAATAACAGGAGTGAAATACCGGTAATCTATATAAATAAAAATTGAGTCTCAAATTTTGACATTTAATACAGAGTGATTCACATAAGGTGTAACAATAGGTAACTTGTTAACCGTTCATTTTACAGAGAACTTTAAATGAGCAACTTTTCTTCTTTTTTTGTGACAATTTACAACATGCCATTTTAAATTGAAATTTGGCTGACATCTTCCAAAATGAAGGACAATTTTATTTTTCAAATGGCAACCCCCATTTTTATAATATTTTTGGATTCTACGTAACATTTGAAGGCATGTTTACTCTTGTCATTTTTTTGATAAACCTAACCGTTTAGGATGTTCAGCCATAACTGATATGTTGTTGTAAACAGTACCTAATGCAATACCGGTATCCATATGATTATGTGTGACTTATTATGGCTGTACATACTAAACGGTTGGGTTTATCAAAAAAATGACAAGAGTAAACGTGCCTTCAAATTTTACGTAGAATTCAGAAATATTATAAAAATGGGTGTTGCTATTAAAAAAAAATAAAGTTGTCCTCCATTTTGGAAGATGGCGGCCAAATTTTCAATTTAAAATGACATGTGCAAAATGTCACAAAAAAGAAGGGAAGTTGCCCATTCAAAGTTCTCTGTGAAATGAACGGTTAACAAGTTGCCTATTGTTACACCTTATGTGAATCATTCTGTAAATTTTATTGTAATTCTAGTTCTCTGTATTTCAAAATCTAAAACAGTTTTCGGATTCTGAAATTCTGAAAGCAATATCCTAAATTTGTCCAATATTTGCGCTTACAAACATCTCAATCTCAGTGCCTTTATTTCCAAGGCATTGCACATTGCAAAAGAGTTGTTGATTTCAAGCAATGTTTGCTTGTAAATTAATAAGTACAGAAATGGGAACCAGAAATCAGAACAATCTTAGTAGATTGTTGTTAATCAAAGCGCACTTGCCTAAGAATGTTTCAATAATAGATTATTACGTCCATCAGTCCACAAAATATATACAGTTTTTTATAGTTTCGCCTCTAAGTAGTGTCATTTCCCTTTATATTTTGATAAAATTATATAAACTACTGATAGGCCTACTTACACTAGCCCATCTTCCCCAGCCGCTAACGACGCATCTTTGTCCATTTGTTATATTTCTGCTGTTGAGTCGGATAGGCTGTATAAATTTGTTGTAGTTGATACGCTTTTTCAGCTGTTGAAAAAATACAATATCATTGTTGACAAATTCAAGTAGTCAAAATTCAAATAGTAAATCAGTCGAATACAAATTCAGATGAAGTTCAAGCTTGATGATAATGTTGTATTGATGTTTCAATAACTCACAATGTTTTCATTCTCCTTCAATTTCTTTTAATATAGGTAATCTCATGTAAAGTTCTCTTTGACAACAACAGTCCTTGTCTTCGTATGTTGAATACAAGTGCTATTAAGTCACTGCTGGACACCATCTTCAGACTGTAGGGAAACTTTCGAGTACCTCTTTATTCCTTTTTGCTAAAAATGAGGCGCATTGTTTGAATGCCCAATAATACTATTTATTGACCGAATGTAGTGAGGTCTATGTTTCAACTCGATTTTTTTTGCCTGTCTGTATGTAACGCAATTACGGCCAAATGCATTGATAAAATTTGGCAGGAATATTCATTTTTCAACTGCGCGTCGATGTATACACAAGGTTTTTAGAAATTTTGAATTTTAAGGATAATATGAAAAGAAAAGGAATTCCTCCATACTCCGATATCACTATCAGTACTCGTCAACGGGAGAGGGTATTGCCCTGGAACGAATGTTGGCAGACGACCCATACTATGCCATTTCAGTTGCTATGCACGTTGGAACGTACAACATCGTGTGTTCGCTGTTGAGCAGTTTTTTTAGAAACAATGAATCTGTAGTCACAGTGCAACGCTTTTTCGTCAACATTTTAGAGTTGGGCGTCGAGCTGCAATGCCCGATCGAAATACTGTACTCCGATGGGTTGCAGTGTTTAGGAGTACTAGTTCTGTGATGGAAAAGAAACCACCTGGTCTTTCCCGTTCAGTTCGTACTCCTGAAAATGTAGACCGAATCAGTGTCGTCGAGTCGATCGTCTAGGACTAGAAACAACTGCCGTTCTGACTCGGTCTACACTTTCCGGGGAACGGGGAAGACCAGGTGGTTTCTTTTTCATCAGAACTAGTACTCCTAAACACTGCAACCCATCGGAGTACAGTATTTCGATCGGGCATTGCACCTCGACGTCCAACTCTAAAATATTGACGAAAAAGCGTTTCACTGTGACTACAGATTCATTGTTTCTAAAAAAACTGCTTAACAGCGAACACACGATGTTGTACGTTCCAACGTTCATAGCAACTGAAATGGCATAGTATGGGTCGTCTGCCAACATTCGTTCCAGGGCTCTCCCGTTGACGAGTACTGGCTGTTCGAAAAACATGCGTTTCCTCTGCACAACCCTGTATATATAATCTACTCTGAAGATAAGATTAATCAGACTATAGAATTATTCATAATCAATCCAATCAATCAGCTGACAAGTAGCGCTTTGTACTCAATTATACTTCATAGCCGCTCTTTCATGAGCTGTCTCATGGTCTCATAGATACAGCGCGAATTCGAGCGAGACTGCTACACCTTAGATTATAATTTTGCATTCCTTCATTAATTCATTCTGCATTCAGAACTGATGCAATACTGTGTGTACAGGGCATTCCTATTAATTTCTCTCTTAAATAAATTAGACTTTTTCAATATTTGAATAGGCTAATAATATTATTTTACCTGATAAACTGAAAATTCTGTTAAAAAATAACTGATAATTCTGAATAAAAGAAATTTGAGATTAAAGAAATGTTTATAATGTTGAATATTGTCTACAACTAAAATAGTTGTTGATTTATTAGATTATTAATTTTTATGATGATAAATATTGTCTACAGAAATAATTAAATGAAAATTAAAAATAAAAATTAAATAAATACCTAATTAAATGAACTAAATAATGCTAAAGAAATTATAATATTTTTGACTGAATAAAATTTTTTTTCAAATATTCGAGGAATATTTTCATCAGATGGAAAGATTATCACGGAAATGGATGAATACAAATTCAAACGTGAACTGAATTTGTTAACATTTCAAACAGGTGACATTAGATACTTGTCGATGAAAAACTGCGTGAGGTCTACTGTTCACAGAACTACTAGTTGAAAAATAAAAATTATTATTAAAAAATAAATAATATTATTATTTGTTCCCTCCCTATCATTTTGATGATGTGCTTGTTGTATAAATCAATTAAGAATATTTCTAGAAGTAAGAAATTCAAAGTAAAGAAACTTTCAGGTAGTATTTATAATCATACTTTGATACTCTTAGCACAGATAGGCAAAATATTCTTTGTCTCTGCTCTTTTGTAGTAAATGCTAACATGTGTGTGGTTAGTATGTAGTAAGTACTATGTATCAAGGTACTCCTTGTTCGCTGAAGATAAAGCCCTGTGCCTTTAAACGCGTACAAAATTTTAAAACAAATGTGATTGCTGTTGTAAAAGTGAAAGTTCAATACCTAAATTAGATGAAACTTAATCTAAAAGTGAAGGCAGACAGCAACAGACAGACGGAGAAAAAATCAAACTACTGCATGCAGAGGTGAGCAGCCTTATTTATTTATTGACAATCACAAATCATAATAATAATATATAATATGATTGGGAGAATACAACAGGCATAGCCCAAAAGTGTCTTCTCCCAATTTTTACAAATAAAAGTTTCAAAAAAGAATGAGGTTAAGATTTCACTTCAAAAAGTTCAATTTCCACTTCAAAACTAATTACTGAACTCAAATTTTGATATGTAAAAACTAATTGAAAACAAAAATATTTCACTCAAATCTATACAAGTTGGAAATTATGTAGACATGTGAACGTCTGTGAACATTCAAACTCCCCGGGTAGGGATTTTTCCTTCGCCTGTTGCTGTGTGCTTTTGTCCTACGACTAAAATTCGGTATTATCAAGTGGAAAATTATTAATTAACGTTTAAAACTGTTGTTTTACCTACCTTGACAATGGCTATATCACGGTGCCGTGTAGATAATGAGAATGCCGGGTGAACGAAAACTTTTCTAGGTGAATTGTAAACTGTATTTTTGTTGTCATTCAGATTTATAGAACCATAAGATACAGTGAAATTGAATGGCGGGACTGGATCGCTGTAATGAAAAATATTTTTGAAAAAGAATAGGGAATAATTAGTACATTTTAAAATTATATAAATTAGTTAAAAACTTGCTAATCTGATATGTATAGACATTCTCCAAGACAATGAACCACATCAAACATAATTCAAAACCGTAAATCATTCAAGATCAAATTTATGTAAAAAATACTGTTTAATGGTACTAGAATTTTTGGTAATGTAAAATTCAGCAGATTGTCAATGGGATCGAATTATTAGTCAACTTGAATGAATAATAATTGAACTACCTAATACCATGTTGAATTTTATGCATATAAACAATAAATTATGCATAAGTTGTGCATTTTAAGCATAAAACAATAATTTTATGCAACATCTATAAAAAGTAATTGTAAAATATCTCCTACTTACTCCTCTACACAGTGAGCCGCTGTCACTATGTGATAATGATCAATAATAGATCCTCCGCAAAAATGGTCGTTGGTAAATTTCTCTCGTAATGATACCTGTTTGCAGATTCAACCATCATTTGAAATTGAAACAATCCCATTTTTAATCGTTTATAATACATGGAAATTGCTTTACCATGCCACAATAATATTGAAGAATTTAATTATACTCTGTCCAAACTGGAATGAGCGCTGAAAGAGTAAGCCGACACTTGCTCCCCCACGCGCAGGCATACACGCCCGGCCTACCTGCGCCATTGATATACTATGTATACTACACGTAGTATACAGGTAGACAGACCATCCCTTTACTCACACACACAAAAGTAGACTGCACTTGTGTGTGTGAGTAGTAGGAGGGTCGGCCTAATCCTTCAGAGCTCATGTTTGTTTGGACAGAGTATAGACCTCCTAATCAAAATTATTATTTACCAGAACCATTATAGAAATAAATATTTTTTTGATCTTCAGATTTAATAACCAAATCAATCATTTTTCAAATGTCTAGATTGAATAACAGAAATTTTTTTATATCATGATTGATTGTGTCTACTGAGTTAGTCTACATTGCTATTTCAATGTTAATCTCTGTATTCTAAATCCTAATCCACTTTTATTCTTCTAATATCTAAACTGCTATTTCAATGAAGACTTGCTATTTTTGATAAATATTTTCGAACAAACGTCTTCAAAAAAGTTACTTTCGGTAGGTCTAAATATTATCCAATCGGTTAGCCCATAGCCAATCTATAGTGTAACTATACTATGGATGGCCATGGTTAGCCCTAAAATAAATTTTCTTAGTGAATATTATCTTTCAAAGTATTATAATTTGATTTAAAATTGATTATAATTGCTTCTAATATGTTAAATTGAGATAATACATGGGCTTCACCTGATGAGGAAATTCTCCAGGCTTGGCAAGGTATCCATCAACAATTCTGTCCTCGATAATCAATGCTGGAATTCCTGCAGTCAATAAAATTGATTTGTATGAATGAAAATAAATAATGATAAATGTAAAGGAATTCAGTAAAATAGTATTCAAAATTCAATAGTATTCAAAAGAATTCAGTAATAATGTAAATTATGCAAATAGTTTGTAATTTATAATCAATAACTTCTGTGAAAATAAAATTTTCCAAGTGGTAGGTCTTTATTGTAAATCATGAACTGTGAACTTTAAAAAAGATATAGATCATTTTCGAATGCGCTTATTCATAAAATAGATAGCCTACAAACTTGACAACTGGATTTGAAATAGATAATAAAATCTCACCTTTTATCATTGAAAGAGCCAGGAATACTCCAAGAAAAGAGTGAAATTGAATCATATTTGAAACTTGCAGTCTTAAACCTATTCGTTTGAAAAAAGGTTCCATTCAATCACATATTCAGGTGTGAATTAAGAAACTGAAGCATAATGCATTCAGTTAAATCATTTACATTTTTTGCAAATTTATCAATCATCAAAATAATACGTGACAAGAAACATGACTTCTTTTAATTTTTTCTACAATCCACTATAGACTGTGAGAACAGATAAGCGGAATCCCTCAATTGAAATTCAAGTGATTTTCATAATTTTATTACAAGATGAAAATGGGATTTAAGAGAAGTATGTTGGCACTTGACAATTGAATGTGGATCTATAGAATTTGACATCGAATAAACATTAGACCACTCTCAAAAAATCTTGAGAATCGTGAGTTTTTCAGCAAGTATTAATCTCGAGAATCTTCAGTAGGCTACTATGGATTTCTTGCAACATCGAATGTTACATCATACAGATGAATCCATAAATATTCACTTTATTGACAAGGGCTACTGCTGCTCGTATTATTTACATAAAAAATGGAAATAAAATTCGTGAGAATATAGAGTTGGAAAAAGGTTTACGGTAATTAATTTTTATTTGAATCCTTAAATAATATTTCACGCCTTATCCAAATATCATCAGTTAAAAATTAGACAGTAAATAGTCAGTGGTAATCAAATAATGAATTGGGTAATATGTAATAATAAGGGAAACGCACAATTCCAAAGCAAATAAAATTTACTGTCACTACTCGAAAATTACTACAAAATAGCTGTCTTCAATTTTGATATTCCATTAGTTTTTTAATACTTTTATAAAAATATATGCGCACCTCTAATCACATTTCTTATTGATTCTGGGGTTCCGTACAGTAAGTAGTTAACATTTGTATATACATGTTTCAAATACATTATGTATATTCAAAGTGTATTGTTTGATTCTTAATCTAATGAATAGAATAACACACCTAGAAAAATCGAATTTCAATGTTCAATTAAATAATAACAAGCAATATGGTCGTTCAAGTACAAATTTTAGTGTAACATTTGAAAAAATTAATTTACAATAACTTACTAATTTAATTTTGCTGGCACATAGCTTTTTAGTAGCACCCACTATGTGTTCATTTTGCAAAAATAGGGAGAAACTTATTACTGATTCAAATTTTGATATGTAAAAAACTTAAGATTTAAGGTATCTAAGACGTTTTCAATAATAGAAAGTTTGATTTCCTATATTTGTTTACTTCTGATTCACCTCTGAAATGAAGACCATGATAAAAGTAGATCTACTTGGATTTTTTTGGATAAATAAGACTGCTTACAAGAGAAGATTAACTGATTTCCATTCATCAATTTAAAATTCGAGTCCCGGTTGCACAAAAACCTGTTAGATTTTGATCATGATTATATGCTACAAGAACCAATCAAGTACTTTATTCTCTCATTGGATTTCGTAGCATTTGATCATGATTAAAATTTATCAGGCTTTTGTGCAACCGGGCCTCAGGTTTTAAATTGATGAATGAAAACCAGTTGCTGTTTCAAGATGGATAGTCTAATTTGTAGAGAAATCAAAGTACTTTTATCATGCTCTTCACATCAGAGACGAATCAAAAGTAAACGATTATTATATTAATAGAACTGGATTAAATGTTTACCCCAGTTAAAATACTGGTTAAAATTATGTAAACCCAGTTTAATACTGGTTAAAATTATGTAAACTCAGTTTAATAGTGGTTAAAATTATGTAAACCCAGTTAAATAGTGGCTGAAGAGAAAATATATCGTGTCGCCCTCTTTTGGCTTCTTCACAGAACTGTTTGAACTGAATTGCCAGATAAATTACAATAATTATACAAAATAAGACAACAACATTTTTCTTAACAAAATTTAAGCAGTGCTTTGCGTTTTGCGTTCAAACTATTTCTATTATTGTAAAACATCTAAACCTTAATCATTATTTGGGTTTTTCCAGACTATGTAAGTAACATCATGTACCGTATACAACAAATTAAGTGTTTAAATTGAAATCATACAACATACTAATACAAATAATAATAAAGTATTGTATCACAACACTTAAATAATAATTAACTGGAAATACAGTAACAGGAACTTTAATTGAACAAAGTTGATCCTCTGAAAAAGATTCACAAAAACAAAACTTGGTTTCTAAAGCCGTGTCCACACTGAACAAATGTTCGACATACATGTTCGGCAAACATTTTTGTTGAGGAGATCAGGGACAAACATTTTTAAAAGTTTGGACAATCATTGTTTATCAAACAAAAAATTACTGTTCTTCAAACATTTTCAGTGCTGACAGCTGTAAAACAGCTGTTATACATAAAACCTTTTCTCCTCACTTACAAAAATTTTGTTTGGTGACGCGTCCACACTGGTCACGGGCAAACATGGTTTGTCAAACATAATAACATTTGCCCAAACCGTTTCAAAAAACATGTTTGTCGAGCATTTGTTCAGTGTGGACACGACTTTATCTCTCAACTATTAATATTGAAAACTAGAAGTTATCAACTTAAAATAAAGCAACTAAAACTACAAAATGAAAAATAACTAAATGTGACTTCCACATCACAGTAACTTAAACTGAGCATTGACTAAAAATCTTTGGTAAAATTATATAACATAACTGAAATTCAGTCACTCCCAGACACAAGTCAGTACTTAATTGTTTTACAAAATAATTTGTGCATCCTCAGTGTTCACGTTACAGAAACTATGACGTCATTAAAATTGTAACTCAGTCATGTCGCTTCATAACACAATCAATCTCTTTGGAAAATTTTATGTACAAATGAAACTAAAAAGCAACACAAAAGATTTTCAACTCTGAACTCTTTTCAGACTCAGCATCTAAACTCCATCAATACTGAGTTTTCAATTCTAAATACAACTAACTTATAATATATTCTACGACATATAAGGCTGCAAAGATCATCACAATAATGTTCAAGCCTGTAGAGCGACAAAGGGTGGTTCAGACATATTTGATTTGTATTATCATTGTATTATACAGTATTTGTAGTAAACGTACAGTATTTGTACAGTATTATCATTGAGGGATTTAACGAGTTTGGTTCAGACAAATTTGATAGAAAATAATCTTAAACTGGTTTTATCATTGAGGAGGAATGAGTTTGATGAGAATATGAGATGTCCCCTTTCTACATGAATAACATAGGACATTTCTCAGAAACACTGAACATTATTATGGGAGTAGATAATGTGCTCTCTCTGAAGTTCTCAGATAATATATAGAAGTTTCCGATTAGACTACGGCATCAGTAAGTTCTGTATCGATATCAACTTCTAACAAATGAGAAATTACTAGATTTACAAAAATGATTTATAACTACAGGGCTTCTACAAAAGATTCATTTGTATATAGTTACCAAAGTGCTCATTCGAAGTGAATAACTTTTATACCAATGGAAAGCGGAAAATCCAAAGTTTTTTACAATAAATACCTTGGGCCCCTATTAGACTAGGCAGCCAGAACGCGCAGCCAACCAGGCAACCCTGCCACACAGGCAGCCACTCACTCCGTCACCGGGTATTGTTTTAAGACTTGGACAGCCACGTTTTGGCTACCAGTGTGGTCTATGGGCTTGGCATCCAACCAGCAGCCAAAAAATGGCTGCCCTACTCGAAAAACAGTGTCCGATGATGGAGTGAGCGACTGCCTGCCCGGCTGACTGTGTTGACCTAGTTGTCTGCCTTGTCTAATAGGGTCCCAAGGTATTTATTGGAGAAAAAACTTTGAAATTTTCTCTTTTCATTGGTATAAAGATTATTCATTTCAAATGAGTAGGTACTTTCGTAATTATGAATGATTCAATGAATATTGCAAACCAGTAATATGCATTTGTCTTTTTAGAAATTTAATAATGTTTGAAAGAGAATGAAACCATATTCATCTTCGAAAAAAATCATATTTTTAGAAATATGATTCAAACATTCAATCTGAAATAGAAAATTCAGAAGAATGATAAAGAATTATATGCTTAAAAATATCCCATCAACAAGCTCAATATTAAATTTAACTTATATAGTTTACTGATCATAGATCATAGATGAAATAATATGCAGTAGATTTTGAAGTTGTTCTTGAGAGAATGAAATAAGAAATCAACTCATCTTCTGGACGAAGTCAAAAACTTATCCTATACACAAACATTTCAAAAACAACATAAACTCTTATTTTCAATGAAAAACAACTAACAATATTTTATCCCGTGAAAAACAGCATTGTATTTAAACTAAGTGACGTCACTTCAACTTTAAGTTTATGTGGATAAATATTTTTTGGCCTTGGATAGAATAATTTAGTTGTTTCTCAGATAATACAAAAATTGAACACAAAACAAACTCTTCTCCTCAATGATAAAACATAAATCAAACTCAATATATAAGATATCAGATATGAATGCTCATCTAATGATTCAAACAAAATAAAACTTGATATTGTGAAAACACATTTTACACAAGTTTCTGAAAGGTTTTTGTCCACCCTGCTCTATGAACCACCCGCTACAAACAACATGTCTTCTCCACTTCACTCATCTTTCCACGAAGACGAAGACGACGATAGTGAAGAAGGAGAAAGAAGAGGAGGAGAAGAAGCCGGTAGAGAGGAGGGAGGCGAGGCAGAGGAGGGAGGAGCTGAGGATAGAGTGGAGGTGAAGGATTTGGTGAGAGAGTCTTGTCTTATGATGAGAGTTTTGAGAGGTAGTCCCAAAGAAGCGATGCTCTTCAAAGTGAGCGCTTTGACAGGTACTTGTAGCGGGTCGCCGTTTTGTGACGTCATCTGTGTCATGGTTGCTCTGTCGTGTGCTGTTGCCGAATGTCCCTTTAGGCCCGAATATGTCTTGTAGCTTTTGCCGCAGTGGCATTTGTAGGCCTTTTTCACCCTGCAAGACGACAAATTGAGGTGAGCTAATTAAAAATGTTTTGAGGTATAGACAGTCTTCACTACTGATTATGTGTTCTGAGTTGAGTTTAAAGACGGATTCCCACATATTAATGACTGTGTAAGTGCATGACCGACACAGTGAGAATATAATCCCTATAAGTTCTAATGGGGGTATTCCCATTCAACCCGTGTGAGCGAGTATGAATAGTCCTATTAAAACTTATGTGAATTATATTCTCACTGTACCGGGAACATTCACTGTCACTGATATGTGGGAATCCAACGTCTCCTTTTCTGGATTAGAACTCTTGAATTCGCATGCTGATTTGTCACATATGTAGCATATTTATACTAGTCTGTAGCAGAAACAGAGAGAATAACAACAATGTCCCTAATAACATTAATATTTATCTACTAACGCAGTGGTTCTCACAGTGTGGGGCGCGATGAATGCTCAGGGGGGCGCAAAGCTTGGTTGGAAAATGTTTTAAATTTACTTCTAAAATAATTACGATAAGCTATCTTTCTATTTTTAAAATTACACGTGAGTAATTTTTGTCATAAAATATTTATATCAACCGTACCGTCGAATTCAAATTCTCAATCAATAAGTGCTCCCTCAACATGACATAAAAAGAAAACCTCATTGATCTCCATGGTGACTTTGCGCTTAAAATGAAGTTTGAAGAATATTCTCTTACATCCTTCTGGATTGGTGTGCAAAAGGAACACCCAATTTTCAGTGAAAAGGCATTGAAGATATATACTATTTGCTACAATTTATCCGAGTGAAACTGGGTTTTCTGCTCTAGCTGCCATGAAAAGTGAATAAAGACCAAGACTGGATGTGACCCAGGAACTAGAGTAGCGTTATCGGAGCTGACACCTCGTTTCAACAAACTCTGTGCGAAAAAAAACAAGCTCATCCTTCATACTGATGCTCTTTGTATTGTTAATTTCTATGAGAAACAAAAACAACAACTATCTACTATAGTAGCTGTAGTGCCTGAATAAATTATAATTTATTGTTTGTATAGAATTTGTTTTATTATGATTGGAACTATTGCAACATTGGGTTATGTATAGAATGTGCAAAACTCAACTAAATAAATATTGAGTGTAAAATATGAAGGTATATATATACGTAGGTATACGTATATGTACAACTACAACATGTATTGTAGTCTATGCTTATACATGTATATTATTTATCCAGTCAAGCATCATAGAAAGTTAATTTTGAATTATTTATTTGTGGGTGTAGTTCATTAAACAGTATTTCATTTTTCTGTGTGAACATTATTTGGGTCATGTATGCGCTTCGTGATAGGTAGGATTAGTAATAGGTTTGAAGTATAGGTTACCTATGTCAAGGTATTTTCTTAGAAATAGGGTTGTGAACACACTTCTATCAGACACAATGGCAACAAATGAGAGCACCACAACAAATTTCGAAAGCAGTGAGGGAAGCACAGACAACACCATCGAGACCAGATGTTACCGAATTCTGACGTATTAAATCAACCTGGTGACTCTCACGACGACCAAGAACAAATTCCGAGTGAAAAAAGGAGTAAAGTAGGACTGTCAGGGAACGAAATGGACAAGATCTTCAACTTATTAGCAAGTATGAGGGAAGATATGGGTGCCAGTTTCGAAGAAAGCCGGACAGGTATGAGCAAGCAATTAGAAGAAAACAGGACAGAAATTAGTAAGAAATTGGAAGAAAACAGCAAGAAATTGGAAGAGAATAAGAAAGAAATGAACGAAAAGTTAAGTAGTGTGATGATAAAACATCTGTAATATTTATAATCTGTTATCTCTGTTACTAAGACACATATTTAATGTCGAATAAAGCTCGTGTTGAGTCCAATTATATTACAATTTATTCGACATTAAAGATAAAATAAATGGGTCCGAAAAGAAAAACGAGTAAACGTCAAGATTTAGTCAGTGAAGGAGAAAACGATTCGCAAAACCAAATGCTTGGAAAAATACTGAAACCAACAGTTTTATCGATTGACCAAGATTCAGATGAAGCACCGAAAACGTGTAGACATTGGAAGGTAACATTTTTAAACTTCTTAAAAAACAGTTCAATCCCGAAAAAGGATGAATTGAATGTTTTGATCAATTATGTGTCACCGAATATTTTTGAAAGTATTTGCAATTGTATATCATTTGAAGAAGCTATAACAACTCTTGAAGAAAGCTTTATAAAACCTCAAAATGTAGTACATGCACGTTACTGCTTATCTAAAGCAAAACAACCCATGGAGAATCAATTGATCAATTCTATAATAAACTAAAACGGCTAAGTTTACCATGTAACTTTCAAGCAGTCACGGCTGACGATAACAAAAGTGAATATATCCGAGACGCGTTCATCTCCGGATTAGAATCATCGAAAATCAGACAACATCTTTTCGAAATGAAATCGCTAACTTTGCAAGACGCTATCTCACAAGCACGAATGTTAGAGAATGCTGAAAACATTGCTAAAGAATACGAAACCAGTTCAGAATATGTTAACACAGTCCTAGCAAACGAGAATAAAAATACCGAGAAAACGACTTTAGTCCGTAATTCTTACCAAAAGAAGATTCAATGCAGATTTTGTGGCTATAATAATATACCAGCAGATACACTATCAAGAGTCTGTGCCACTGTTGGATGCCATACAGATATAAAGAAACTGATAAAAATTCATGAGGACCTGTGTCATCCAGGAGTTACTTGACTCCATCATTGGACCAAAACAAAGAACTTACCATATTCAATAGATGATGTAAAAGAAGTATGTTCCAAATGTATTACATGTTCTGAAATGAAACCACGCTATGCCAAAGGAACTGGCCGCCTTATCAAAGCAACTCGACCATTTGAACGTCTTAATATGGATTTCAAAGGCCCACTACAATCAAGTTCAAGGAACAAGTTCTCCCCGATGCCCTTAACTCTATTCGTTCCCTATTATGCACAAGCACCAACTGCACACCACATGAGCGGATGTTTTTACATGCAAGAAACTCAAGTAATGGAAAACCATTACCAACCTGGCTATTGACACCTGGACCAGTATGGTTGAAGAAGATGACAAAAAAACTCAAAACAAGAATCGCAAGTTGAAAAAGTTGAATTAATCGAGAGTAACCCTGAATATGTGTTTGTTCGCCACAACGACGGCAGAGAATCGACAGTCTCACTTCGCCAGCTCGCCCCATACCCCACGAGTGCCGATTGATATTAAGGGGGGAAGATTGTGATGATAAAACATCTGTAATATTTATAATCTGTTATCTCTGTTACTAAGACACATATTTAATGTCGAATAAAGCCATAGCCACCTGTAATACAAGGCCCCGGCCTACGATATTGCAACGTGGCAGCGTAGGCCTAGAATCTAATACATGATTGGTGAAAAAGATCAGCTGGTATTTTTTTAAATCTTTTCCACCAATCATGTATTAGATTCTAGGCCTACACTGCCACGTTGCAATATCGTAGGCCGGGGCCTTGTATTAGAGGTGGCTATGATAAAGCTCGTGTTGAGTCCAATTCTATTACAAGTAGCAATGTAGAACAGCTGGAGAGAAGATTTGAGAAGAAAATGGAGGAAAAAGCTAAAGAGATTTGTGGTGAGATAGCATGTAAGGGGTCCGGCTTACAGCTGGATTATGCAGGGGGGGGGGCTTGAAGTAAAAAGTTTGAGAACCACTGTACTAATGGATGGAAATTATGAGATATTGCAATTATTCAAATGCTAACAAATTAGTTATTATTATTAAACGGAAATCCAAATTAAATGCTGTAATTCCAGAGATTGTCAGTTTGGTGTAAGGGTATTCCTGATTGGCAATTAGGAGGTACTGGGTTCGATTCTCGGGCTGACAAATAATTTTTGAATAGTAGCGCTCATCGAATCTCCATCTATACTCTGTCCAGACTGCGATGAGCGCTGAAAGATTAAGCCGACCCTCCTGCTACTCACACACACAAGCGCAGTCTCCTTTTGTGTGTATGAGTAAAGGGACGGTCTCTCTACCTGTATACTAAGTAGTATCAGAGACAAGAAATATAGTAAATACAAGAAATATAAAAATAAAAGCTTATGCTTATCCTTTATCTATGGTAGTATACATGGTGCCGGTTGCACAACATCCGGTTAAGTTTTAACCGTGATTAATTCCACGAGAACCAATCGGGGAAGTCGTCTTTTCAAAAACGCCTTCTCTGATTGGTTCTCGTGAAATTGATCACGGTCAACATTCAACCGGCTGTTGTGCAACCGGGCCATAGTATATCAATGGCGCAGGTAGGCCTGGCGTATGTGCCTGCGCGTGGGGGAGCGAGGGTCGGCTTTAACTTCCAGCGTTCATCACAGTCTGGACAGAGTATAGCTGTTTACCCTGTTGTCAATATTTGCAGTAGCAGAAGTCTTCGGGGTGAATTACAGAATTTAATTTGGATTTCCGTTCATAATTATTTATCTACTAATTTCATAATTTTGTTTGTATTATAAATTTTTACTAATTTCAATAAAAAACTTTAATCCTATATCACTGAATGAAATTTTTAAATAGCAATTATAACACGCAACAAGCAACTAATAACTTATACCCCAACACATATAATTTATTATAGTGGGTTGTATATTTATTCATTGAATTATCTTTGCCTATTAAGAAATTATTCAATGCATAAAACTTCATTGTTTTGATTTAAATGTTATATAGTATTCTAATTTGTATTGTAATTGTTTTTTATGAATAAATTTGATTTGATGACAGAAATAAGGCCGAGGAATGAAGTTATAAAAGAAGTAAAGGAGTTCAACTATCTCGGAAGCAAGATCACTAATGATGGAAGAAGTAGTAAAAACTTGCTTCCTCAGAGAGGTTGTCTACTGAAATAAATAAAAAGGAGAAGAGCACAACTATAGTCCGTGCAAATTTACTTGGGACTTGGGATGGACATGCGCAGCAGAGAAAGCATACAGCAGCAGGGATACAGAGGCGCGATGTTGCCGTTTTGAAGCGGCCAGCGTTCTCCAACTTCTAGTGACTGTTCATGTGCTCATGCTACACATGCGAAGTTTCCTGTCTGAAAGCGGTCAGACGACTGACAAATTGGCAACTGCGCTTCCACCTATTACTCTATTAATCACTGTAATTGGCTGATTTCCCTCCATTTCACTGCGCTGCATATTCCTCCAAGTCTGAAGTAAATTTGCACGGACTATAGTTGGTCATATTCTTCGACATGAAGGAGTAGCAAAAATAATTATGGAGGGAAGGAATGCGCGAGGAAGGCCAAGACTGGAGTACATAGGAAAACTGAAGAAGGATCTGAGATGTGCCAACTACAGTAAACTCAAAAGGATGGCGGATGATTGATTGAGTACTTTATTTATGTAGATTACAATATATACTGGCTTATACACTTATATACAATAGCTTACAATACAGCAAAATTATAGATGAATTTACATAATATAGACTAAGAAAATAATTATTGAACTGTATATGATATCAAAAAGCAATTTGTAATATAATAACTATAGATAATTATATTGTTATGCATCTACATAAATTGGCGGAGCTTTGGACATATCAATGTCCATTCTTCGGAAAGAATATTAAAAATATCCTTCCCACTAACTCTGAGAAGAGATTGATTGATTATAATTATGCATTTATTAGGGCGTAGAGGAGATACCTTTATAGAGAGAGAGAGAGGAGATAAAAGAGAGAAGCAAGAGATGAAGGCATGGAGAGTTGCTGCCAACCAGGCCAACAAATGTTAACCAAACAAGAAGCACATGATCAAGATGCAACTATGGCTTGAATTAAACCAGGAGACCAGTAGGACATCAGTGTATGTGTGCAATATAAACCTAAGGCTCTCATACATTGGGTCGTCACCAGCCGAGACACCACATTCTTGTAACCATGATCAAGATGCAACTATGGCTTGAATTAAACTAGGAGACCAGTTAGACATCAGTGTATGTGTGCAATATAAACCTAAGGCTCTCATACATTGGGTCGTCACCAGCCGAGACACCACATTCTTGTAATCGGACCTTGTTTTGGTGTCCGGCTGGTGTCTCACTCAAGTCGCTCGCCATGTCACCGCTGGGACACCAAAATTGTAGAGCAGCGTTCTTCCTTTTTCCTGGTGTCTCAGTGATGTCCCAGCCTCGTATTCTAATTAAATGTCGACCTTAGAAGAGAATAGATTGTTAATTATTATAATGATATAAATATTTGAGCTCACCTTCCTTCGTTCTTGTGGCCGTTTTTCGAATGATACTTGATTCCGTTGATGTTTTTGTATCTTTTCTTGCATCCAGGAACAGGACAGCCAAAAGGTTTCTCTTGATTTATTGACAAGTTTACATTATTGGCGGTTCTGAAACACAATATTTGATGAAATAACATTAATACTTGATATAAAAAGGGTACTCAGATTTATATTTATATTTATATTCAAAAGCAGCCCTAAAGAAAAAAGACAACACTAATACTGTACAACACGTAATCATTATTTGTTGTTTATGTGTAGTAAATGATTTTTGGATCAATATTATAGGCTTGAAACATTTGAATGTTGAATGAAAACTACTCGATATTTATTTATATGACACAAGCACAAAATCAAAACCATTAGTCTCTAGAATTGTTTTTATAATAATAATTCATTTATTTCACTGCAAGTTTACAATGTTTACAAACATATTGCAAAAATTCAAATTAATATACAAGGTGGGGCAGAGCCGACTGACGAGTTTGGAGGGGGCACTGCTCAGCCTGTGGTGGGAGTAGGCAGGCTCGGTGGGCGTCATTGTACAGTCCCGGGAGAATAGTTTTTAGTGTGCATCATGAATTGGACGGGAGAGCATCGCGGTTATGTTGTTCGCGCTTTTTACGAAAATCAACATTCGACTATCGCAGTTCAACGGGCGTTTCGACGACATTTTAACATTCCTGTCCACAAACCCGTCCCATCTGTGAACTCTATCAGAGCGTGGGTTCGTCAACTCGAGAAAACTGGTAGTACACGACAAGAAAGAAGACATGGCGCACCAAGAACAGTGAGAACTCCCGAAAATATTGAAATTGTGAGAGCAGCAGTCGAGCAATCACCGAGGCGTTCTGCACGCAGGCATGCAATAGCTTTGGGGATGTCCAGCCGTTCAATTAGGAGGATTCTTCATGAACATTTGTTTTTTCATCCATATAAAATCATGATTGTGCAAAATTAAATGCCGCCGATTTTTGAACCGTAAAAATTGTTGCAAGGAAATGCTTCAACGCATCCCGGCAATGGCGACTCTTTTCTGCAGTGACGAGGCTCATTTTCATCTGTGTGGAGCTGTCAACAAACAAAACTTCCGGTACTGGGCAGCAAATAACCCTCGACAACTTCATGAAAGACCACTTAATTCACCAAAAGTGACAGTTTGGTGTGCCGTTTCTCAATTTGGAGTGATAGGGCCATACTTCTTCGAAGATGACAACATCACCGTCACTGTCACCTCCGAGCGTTATGTCACAATGTTACAAACGTTTCTGCAACCCAAATTGGAAGAACTTGCTGAGGAACAAGACTTGGGGGAAATATGGTTTCAGCAGGATGGGGCTACAGCCCACACAGCGCGCATTTCAATGGATTTGTTGAGAGAAATGTTCCCAGGGCGACTTATCTCTCTGAGGGGGGACGTGAAGTGGCCGGCACGCTCACCCGATTTGAGTGTCTGTGACTTTTTCCTGTGGGGCTACCTCAAAGAAAAGGTTTTCAAACATCGCCCACACACTTTGGAAGAGCTTAAGGAGAAAATCAGGGAGGAGATTCAGGCCTTACCAGTGGCAATATGCCAAAATGCGTTTGAAAATTTCAAAAATAGGCTACATCAGTGTATAGCTGCTGATGACCGCCATTTAACCGATATAATTTTCAAAAACTAACACTAAAAACTATTTTTCGAGCTGAATTCAATAAACCAAACCATTTTTTTCTAAGTTTCTCCGTTCATTATTTATAACCCTTTCAAACTCGTCAGTCGGCTCTGCCCACCCATACAAAACATTTTTACGCATAATATACGATAACATATGAATATCCACAGCGCATCCCTATTTAAGTTGAACCTGTGTAGAGGGATGGCTTACACTCTAAACAAAATGAACTTGGACTTGGTAATACATAATACAATGCTGAGAGTAATATAAATAAGTACCTATATACACTAATGAAGCTCATTCTCCCATATCAATACCAGTTAGGAATTGAATACTTTCTATTTTAAATCAATATGAGATTTCGCGAAAAATATTAACAAAATAATGAATCACCATATATCGACTATCAAGAAGAAACATGTTCATAATAGCTATTTGAATTTTTATCTAGTTAATGAGTTTCTAGAATAGACTCTAGAATTTGCGAGTCTCCAATTGTTTGAATAAATGAACGATTTTGACAATATGAAGTCCTTTTCATTTAGCAATGATATCTACCAGGTCATCATCTCCTTCACAACAACACAGAAAGAGAAACATTTGGATATTTTATGCACATTAATACATAATAATTAATGTTGTAGCCCAGCCTACTACACTTGGATATGTTCATGTATAATTTATAAGCATTATCTTTGAATTGAAACCCTAAAAAATTACATAACACAACAATGCACTTATTGAGTGTAAATAAAAGAATAAGAATATTACTCTAGTACAGTATACTCCACCTCAATGTACCTAGAATACATTGTACCCAAAACAGTTATTCTAGGTACCTTGCTCCACCTCATGATTGTGCTTCCCCTCTCAAATTCTGCCAATAAGCTCTTTGAACAAGTTGATAAATTTATTTAATAATAATAGCATACGGTTTTATAAGAATATCAGTAGCTTGCAAACCGTGAATTAACACACATAAAATCAAGAAATGGAGAACTTACTTAGTGCCATACCGTAAAATAAAATCGGAGCTGAATCCTCCCTGCGTCGTAGTCCATGATTCATTGCTGTCTTCAAAATCACTCACAAATCCATCTTTTATTTCCACTTCAGTTTCTGCAAGTACAATACAATATTAACCAGGATTTGCATATACTATTTTTTACTGAGATAATACATTACAGCTCATATAAAAACTTTTGTTAAGTATGATAATAATGATAATATCGTGTGACCTGGTTGGGTCAGGTCTGGTGTCAGAGTTTTCAGGTCGCAACTGATCAATTTCAGGGCCTCTGACATGACCTAACGACTGCTTTTTAGGCAGCTGGGACCGACGGAAGCGTGCCCATGAGGTTGAAAGGTTTCAATATTATCAATAAGAGGGTTCCATGAATTTTAACAAGACTGATAAGTCTCAGAATGGATTGAATTGTATAGTATTATTTATTTTCTTTGAATTTTTGTTCATATGTGTAACAAAGTATCCTTGACCTTTTTTAATGCATGTTGGAAGATTTATTAGAAATTGCAGTTAACGGACTGCTGGAATATTATTACTGTATATTAATTATTTGGAATATCTAATGGAAGCTATATAAATAGAAGTCCTTAGCAGTGTAGCAGAAGCCCATTTAGTTCAGTCAATATAGACATAAAAACAGACATAAAAAAGGGGGTGTGTTTGCAATTTATATCGTAGTTTTGATTTTGCAATATATTGTTTGAATACATAAGAGAAGTCCAGAACCAATTTTTGCTCATGCAAAATTTCCTTGTGGTAGATACAGAGTGGTCCAAAATCCTCGTATTCATTTTCCAGCTATTTCCGCCAAATTCAGTAATCGGACAGAAAAATTTGCTCTCGCCTTTTTTTTAGATTATAAAATTCTGAATAAAATGAGATCATTCGGAACTCTCTATCTTCAATGAGTACCTACTAAGTTATGATTTTTCAAAAATAAGTAAATTTTATATGAGAAATCAACTTTGATGAATTTTAGTTTTTGATCAACAATATCATCCGATTGTTACCATTTAGATGAATAATTCAAAATTCCTCTGGGCGTGATTTTGTGCTCTACAATCTAAGACCAGGTAGAGCGCTCTATCTCATATAGATTCCCAGGTACACCTGGCATCAATGGTCCTTGTATTATGAAAAACACCTATTTTCAGCTTCAACCGTCATCACCAACTACATTGTCCTCACATTGTATATCAAAGTGGAATTACATGGATTTCATAATTTCATTTTTTATTCTGATGTTACTTTCCATGACGAAACAATATAATAACTTTAATTGTTGTAGTTCAGACACTGTGTTACTTGTAAATATTTGAAAAAAAAACACTTACTTTTGTTGGAGTATTGAGGAATGCATTTCACTCCTTCAGCCAGGTTGATGAAGCTCCAGAGGCTGACGAAGCTCCTCATCAGGAGTGAAATGCATTCCTCAATACTCCAAGAAAAGTAAGTGTTTTTTTAAATATTTACAAGTAACACAGTGACTGAACTACAACAAAGTTCATTTTTTATTACAAGCTGCCAGTTAGTCAATTTGAGTACTTGTTTGACGACATAGGAGTCTTTATTTCTTTTGTAAATAATAGTTAAATCTACTAATCACGGGAGGAGCGTTTTTGGACTTCAATCAATTCATAACAATCAATCTTCAAGCGTACAAGAATCTCAATTTACAACAGTCTAGACTGCTATGTCGTCAAAAGGTATAAAATGTAATTGTTCATTTTTGCTGAGGCTGAGGATAGTCCAGTCAATATATACATAAAAAAGGGGGTGTGCTTGCAATTTATATTGTAGTTCTGATTTTTTAATATATTATTTGGGTACATAAGAGAAGTCCAGAACCAATTTCTTCATGCAAAATTTCCTTGTGCTAGATACAGAGTGACCCAAAAACCTCATATTTTCGGCTCATTTTCCAGCTATTTCTGCAAATCTCGTAATCGGACAGAAAAATTTGCTCTCGACTGTTTTCTATATTATGAAATTATGAATAAAATGAGATCATTCGGAACTCTCTATTTCCAATGAGTACTGAGCTATGATTTTTCAAGAATGAGTGAAATTTGAATGAAAAAATCAATTTTGAAGAATTTTAGTTTTTGATCAACGATATCTCTCGATTGTTACCATTTAGATGTATAATTCAAAATCCCTCTGGGCGTATTTTTGTGCTCTACAATCTGAGATCAGGAAGAGCGCTCCATCTCATATAGATTTCCAGGTACACCTGACAACAATGCTCCTTGTATTGTGAAAAACACCTAATTTTCAGCTTCAACCATCATCACCAACTACATTGTCCTCACATTGATATTTCGCACAATGACATAAGTTCATGAGATTATGTTCTATGAGAATCACCCGTTAGATGCACTTCATTTCGGTATTTCCTAGTAAGGGCGAGAACAAATTTTTCTGTCCGATTACGAGATTTGTAGAAATAGCTGAAAACTGGAAAATGAGCCGAAAATACGAGGTTTTTGGGTCACTCTGTATCTATAGCACAAGGAAATTTTGCATGAAGAAATTGGTTCTGGCCTTTCTTATGTACCCAAATAATATATTAAAAATCAGAACTACAATATAAATTGCATGCACCAATGTATATAGTGACTGGACTAGGATGATTCGACTCAAATCTGCCATCAAAAGGAGTTCAAGGAATTGTTGATTTTTGATGAGAATGATAATTTTTTAAAAGTTATTTTGATTATTCATACTAGAATACAAAACAATGAACGGAATCCAGCAGGTGGTGGATCTTATTGTTAGAGTAATTACCAGTCTTTGGGGTTGTGGTTGTGGAAGATGGTATTGTGACAGGCACAATTGCGGTGGGTTTGTTGTGATTGTCACTATTCTGACTGTTCGGCTCTGCGTAGAAACGCAGCACATAACTCAAAGGCAGACATGTCGGCTGCTGCTGCTCCTTCTGATCTAGGACTATGGTAGAGTCATAGTCTGAAAAATCAAATTATTTAAATTATCCAATTTTCTAAATAACTAGATTAACAAAAAATGATACCTAATCAACTTAAAAAATGGCTGTAATTGAATGAAAAAGACTAAGAAATTGTCAAAAACCTCAGATTTATTGATACTTAGAAAGACCGGTTTCGGTTATTACACCATAAACTCTGTTAATCAGAGATTGACAATGGTGTAATAACCGAAACCGGTCTTTCTAGGTATCAATAAATCTGTGGTTTTTGACAATTTCTTAGTCTTTTCCATTCAATATGAATAATTACCACAATATCAACTTCTCAACTACACAAAAAGTGAAAATGGCTGTAACAATTTAAAGATGGAAATAACTGAGATATTGCATTTATTCAAATGCTAATGAATTAATAATTATTATTATTATTAAACGAAAATCCAAATTAAATGGTGTAAACCACCCCGAAGACTTATTGCTGTAACAATTGATTGTGACAATTTTAAGGTGTTTTATTCAATATGATTGCCTATCTGTACCGTACTAAAACACAGAAAATACTAGAAACCCTCAATTTTTAAAAACAAGAGTGATTCTTATTATTTGACATTAATGTTTGCAAAGTGGATTTTCAATATTTTTAATTCATATTTGCAGGGCTACTTGATGGTTTTATTGTATAGTGGTTCTTTGATGACATTGATAAAATTCTATAATGATATTCACTTTAAACTGTCAGCATACATTGAAAATAACATATATGTTTTCCATTCAACCAGTAATGGCAGTTTATAGTGAATATCACTGTAGAGGGAATTCATTAATATTAAAAAATAACAAAGAGAGATTTCAAAATTGCCTCAACCACTTATGCTTTCATCCCCTTCTCAAAATAACATTACATAAGTAGATATTATAAATTTTATACTCATCAAATTATCCAGATGTACTGAATAACATGGGGTTAAAAATAATGTATTGTTTCAAGTTGTTTTATTCAATATGATTGTTCACCTACACTACATCACAGAAAATACTATAAATTCTCAATTTTTAAAAACAACGAATCATTCGTATTAAGTTATTTGGTATTAGTACAGGCAATGAATGCTCAAAAAGGGTAAAGAAGACCCTTTTTGACCCGCAGTTTTGTTTAGGGTAGTAAGGAGGTAAACATATCAAAAGTCCACACCCCTACCTCGTGCTAAGGGGTTGGGGGTGGTATTAAGTAATTTGATATTAGTCTAGGCAATGAATGGTCAGAAAAAGGGTATAGAAGGAAAAGTTTGGAAGACAATTTTTGACCCCGCAGTTCTGTTAAGGGTGTAAGGAGGTAAACATATCAAAAGTCCTCACCCCTACCACCTGTGCTAAGGGGGTGGGGGTGCTTCAAAGGACCATTTTTTGGTTTCTCGAATATAACTCAAAAACAATGTATCCCAGGGACATAACTGTCTCATACAAATCTGAAGCTTACATAATTTTATACAATATTTATTCTTCAACTTTTTCCTAAATCTTCTACAGTTTTCGAGATATCCGATCTTGAAGGTATGACATTTTTGAAAAAGATGTTTGTCTCCAATTTGTTGCTTGAAAAATTGATGGAATAAATTCATGCTGATTATGAGCTCATAGGGCATAAAATTATCTTTGATGTATAAGATCACACTTTTACGCATTTCTCTACGACTGTTGCAGCAGCTTCTGCGTTGAGTGTGAAATCTCCATTTCTATGTATCAATAATAATTGATACACAGATCACAATTCATTAGAATGATTGGGGAAGGACCAACAGGCACTAAACTAATAGACCAATTGACGAATGAATTTGGAGGGAATGTTTTGAACACAATTTTTGACCTTGCAGCTCTGTTGGGACTAGTTAGGAGGAGGTCATATTAAAATTTCCCATCCCTACCTCATATGATGAGTGTGGTTTAAAAGTTGGATTATTTAGCTTTTTGCTTGGACGCTTATATCTTGGAAACAATGCGTTCAACCAACTTGACTAACCATTCAAAAGTGAAGCTTGATAGATGCTTTACAATTTTTGTTAAGTGGAGTTTTGTAATGTTATTTTCAACAGTTTTAGAGATATTCGCTCTTGAAGGTGTAAAATTGCTGAAATAGCAGGTTTTTATATAATGTTCTGCTCTTTCAGGACTTATAACGCTCCAACAATGCATCGTAATAATTGATGCTTATCGTAGGTTTGTAGAGCATTCAGAGGGATATTACAATTCCCTCTAATATGATGTATTATTCCACTATTCCAATTTTTCCTCTCATTGGTATAGCAGCTTAATGTAATGGGTAAAATTTTCAGCTTTGCAACAAGTGTCAACCCAGCGGTTCCACTCCTTCAACTGAGGAGATAAAGTTGCGCACTTTTACTATGTTTACTTTTTAACTAGTCTCAATTGAGCTGCAGTGTTCCAGACAATAAATTTCATTGTCGAATCACCTTGTTGCAGCATTGAAAATTTCACCCCCTATATTAAAACTGCTATAACAATGAAAGGAAAACTTGGAATAGTGGAATAATACATCATATCGTTGTATTGTTTATGAGATTGTTAATATACAAGCTAATCAAATAGATGCACATTATCTAGAAAATAGGACGTTCTTTTAAAAAGTAGACTTTTGTGGCTGGTGATTTTTTATCAAAAAATTGTTAAATATTCCTCGAATTGTACTTTGTTTTGTTTCCAAAAAATGCTAGCACTTGAGTATATATTGTCATCTATAAGATGTGTGTTTTCTCAGTGCAAAGTTTAAAGAATATTACAAACAATGTTGCAATAAATTATTCTATTCATCAGTGAGAAGAAGATGAATAGACAACAGAAGCCTTTCGAAAAATTTATTTTTTTCAAGTTTCATGATAATTTGTAGTTTGGTTTGTAGTATGTTGTTTGTAGTTTGTATATAAGTTGTAGTTTGTATGAAGTTTGTTTTTCGGTAATTATTCAAAATTATATTTTTATATTTGAATTGGAATTAAGTTCCATAATGTACCAAATTATACATACCCTAGTTTAAGCAGTCAAAGTGCATGCAAAAATTGATTGAAAGGTATTTACAGTTTTTATGTGAATATAGAAAGACAGAATTTTATAAGAATTCAAAATTTTAGATGAAGGAGATGGAAGAAGTCTGAATTGATGCAAAGAGAAGATTGTATGAGTTCATACAATCTAATATTGTAATATTTTAGAATATTACAAACTTCGAGTTAAAAAATATTGGTTCTATTATTTTATTAGGCAGCGAATATAGAACAAAATAAGACATAATTTAATATGAATATTGAGGAAAATTAAGTGATTGTTGAGAGTGAATACAAGAGAATGGTGGAGTTAGAACTTGATAATTAAACTGTTAGTTTTTGGACACTATATGGTATTCATATAACAATAATTTAAACAATACACTGAAAGCTAAATTGGCGCTTATGACGACCAGAAGATTTGCAGGCTCCATGTGGGGGATAAAGCCTCACATAGCTCTGTGGCTGTACAAGGCGGTAATAAGGCCTCAGGTAACTTATGGATCACTAGTCTGGTGAACAAAGGTGAACCAGGTTACAGCCACAGCCAAACTCACTAGTCTGCAAAGGATGCAAACACTTCTAGTCACTGCAGCTTTCAGGAGCAGCCCATCAGCAACTCTTGAAGTTGCTCTTGGCTTACTGCTATTGAACATTTTTATTATGGCAGAGGCACGGAAATCAGCTTATTGACTGAAAGTTGCAGGCCAATGGAGAGAAGGCCTGTCCGGAACAGGCCACTGCACAATCACCAAAGCTGTTGCTCATAGCCCTGTGCTTGAGATGACGTCAGATGTCATGAGCACGGAGTTGGTTTTTACTAAACATTTCTCTGTTAAATTCTGCTCTAGAGAGGAGTGGATGTCTGAGGAAGGGCCCTATCCCAAAAGAGGCAGCCTTGTCTGGTACACAGACGGGTCTCTCATTGAAGGAAAATCTGGCTACGGGGTGTACAGTGATTCACCTAGAACGCAAGTCTGGGACAATACTGCACCATCTTTCTGGCAGAGATTTGGGGCATCATGGCTTGTGCCAACATAGGCATTGCCAGGCGCTACTGCAATAAGCATATAGTAATCCTGTCAGACTGTCAGGCAGCCCTCAAGGCACTTGACTCCAATGAAATCAAGTCCAAATTGGTGTGGGAGTGCCACAAAACGCTCAGCAGGCCTTCAACGCTCAACTCTGTGCATCCTGGTTGGGTACCTGGCCATGTAGACATAGGAGGTAATGAGCGTACAGATGAGCTTGCTAAGCGGGGTTCAAGTATGCCATTCCTAGGCCCAGAGCCGGGCTGTGGCATAAGTAAAACAACTGCCTTCCACACAATAAATAAATGGTCCAGGGACTTACACCACCAGCAATGGCAGGGTCACCCTGGTCAAGCACTTGGCAAAAGACTGTGGCAGACGCAAGCCCTCGCTTCACCAGGTGGCTGGTGAGTCTGGGAAGAGATCAGGTCAAGCAGGTGATTGCCCTGATAACTGGACACGACCACTTCAGGAAACATCTCCACACAATTTGGACTCAGAAATGAA
Source organism: Nilaparvata lugens (assembly GCF_014356525.2). Taxonomy (NCBI): domain Eukaryota; kingdom Metazoa; phylum Arthropoda; class Insecta; order Hemiptera; family Delphacidae; genus Nilaparvata; species Nilaparvata lugens. Next base: position 38,635,695 of record NC_052511.1, on the reverse strand, counting down.
GCTAGATGTGTAGGCTTTGTAATCAGTCTGAAGAGACTGCTAAGCATATCATAGTGGATTGCGAAAGTCTTGGAGCTAGAAGAAGGGCTCTGTTTGGCTGTAAGCAACCAGCTGACGAATGGGATGTTGGTATAGGGAAGAAACTCTTGGATCTTGTAAAGGACACAGGAATTGGTTTGCCTAACTAACATACTTTTGGGACACACAATAAGCTTCGGTTGACGTGTGAGGTTCTTTGAACTTTTGGATCTTTGAATCCGTCCCTTCAAAACATAAACACATGGTATTATCACTGTAGTTCAACGTAAATAATAGAAAAATGGGAAGAGCTTTATACAACATAAGTTCACTCAACTACATTACTTTCAAATAAGCGAAAGAAATAATGCCAATGATGTTGCTTTTGAGAAAAGAAGAGGTTAAGCTTGCTCATAAATAATATGATTAATCCTTAGTAAATGATGAGGTGATGAAGCAGTATTTCAAGAGGAGGTGGATGAATTAAATAAACACATAACAAAACGTAGCATGTGATTGTTTTTTTATTTATTAAAAAATGCAATACAGATTATTGTAAAAATACACAAATCATACTGAAATTACTGAAGCTTATGGGTTTATTCACATCGGTGTTTTGTTTGGAATGGAGAATTGTTATTGGATAGGATTGTAAATTTACAGGATTGTTAGTTTTCAAGGTTTTTTAGATGATTGTAATTATGGGTAGGATTGGTTAATGGAATTGATTATTGTAATATGTTAATAACGGGAAAAGCCAACTTTTAATAGAAGGATTTGCTAGTGTTTCAACAAGTCATGCATCTGAATAGGCTAGCATCCGATATGACAATAATTATTAGATAGTAGATTAATTAATCATAGAACTATTCAAAGAATCCCTAGAAAATTTACAATACTGAGACCTGCATAAGCTTTTTATTTGACATGTGAAAAGATTTGCTCTTTTTATAGAAAAACTTTAACTCTTATATTAGACATATTATTTACAGCTTCAAGTCAAATGTAATAAATATTATAAAGAGTTAAAACCCTTATTTTTATTCATAAACACTCTGTATATTCAATTGTGTTGAAATTAGTTTCGGAGAGACTGCATATATTTTTTTCACAGTACCTTTAATGAGTTATGAAATAGATTTCCTAGATTGAATATAATGACTCATTTATAAATTGTTGTAGACCTATAGTACTGTATTGGAATTGTTCTTGAATGGTATGAATAGACTTCCCTTATTGTTTTCTTTAGGGCTACTTTTAATATAAATAAAAATATAAATTTCAGCACCCTTTTAAATTATTTTGTCACATGATCATGAAACATTTATGTTAACCTATATTTAGACTTCTCTTAGTATAGGTTGGCTACTTTTCTTGTAGTACTTTAACCTTACATGAGGAGTTTGAATCATATTTCCTAAAATGAGTGCAATGACTTATAAATTATCTCCAAGAACTTATCTGGTATGAGTACTCAATGAGATTTGATATGTTCAAGATAGTAAATGACCCATGTATTTACTGGAGTTATGACTCAGTTCTTCTACTATGCCAATATAACGGTTCCTTGTTATTATTTATTTGGGAAGTTGCTTATCTCTGTAACTCCTGAGTCACTGACGACATACGTAGGGCCATGGATAATAGAGAGCTAACAGTTCTAGTTCTAATAGATTTTTGCAAGGCATTCGACAGTATTTTTCCATCCTACTCTACTCTACAAACTCAGAAACTTAGTTTTTTCCAACTCCACTATGGCATGGGTGAGGTCCTATCTTCGGGGTCGGTGTCAGTGTGTGAGAGTTGGGGATGCCTCTTCACGGTGGCGTGAAGTGAACAGAGGAGTTCCTCAGGGTTCGGTATTGGGTCCTCTACTGTTCAGCATTTACATAAATGACGTGACAAGCAATCTACTTACGACCAGACATCACCTGTATGCAGACGATTTACAAATATACCGACACTGCAAGAAAAATGACTTTGACGTCACAGTTGATGAGGTCAATGCTGACTTGACTCGTTTGGTACAGTGGACTGAGAATAATGGACTGAAAATTAACGAGACAAAATCGAAATCTATAGTGATAGGTTACTCAAGACTTTTAAACACAATTGACATATCTAACGGACCATACATAACATTGAATAACGTACAATTGGAATACAGTTCTGATGTGAAAAATTTGGGACTCACAATGACAAGGACTCTTGACTGGACCAGCCACGTGACTCAGACTTGTAACAGGGTCATTGGGGGGATCATGACATTGAAGAGGATCTCTGACTTCATTCCCTTTCCAACAAAGGTTATGCTGGTTAAGACTCTGATTTTCCCAATATTGTGACTTATGACTCTATACTGTAACAATACTGTGACATTGTGACTCTTGACATGACAGTTCAAATTTTACAGAGGATGCAGCGTGCACATAATTATTGTGTTTGCTTTATCTTCAACCTGAGACGTGACGACCATGTGACCGAATACTTCAACAGACTTGAACCCATGAAGCTGCGTGAGAGTAGATCACATCATGCTTTATGTTTCCTGCATAAGATATTGAAAACTAAAAAGCCTAAGTATCTGGCAGTGGAGTACGGTAACTTAGGTGATTTTGGAGGAACGCGGCATGGATCCCATCTGCTGGCTGTCCCAACACATAGGACTGTTATGTTCAATAAGTCGTTCCTTGTGACAGCCTGTAGTTTATGGAATTCTTTGCCTGCTGAGCTAAAGCAAGTTGAGGGACATCGCCGGTTCGGCGCGGCTGTCTTGCGGTGGATCAGAGGTGGTGGATTCGGCTGGAATGCTCCCTAACTCGTAATTCAAGTCTGTATGTGTGTGTGTTTCTCTCTTTCTTTCTATTTTCCTTCTTCCCTTACTTCTACCGGAATAATCTATGGATTTAGACTGAGATTTCTCAACTGTATTCACTTTTCACTTCTTCCTTTTGCATAACCCCTTTTACGAACTTAAATTCGAAAGGAGTTCAAGTTTTCTCTTTTTTTTATTTTTATTAAATTTATATTTATTTTTTGTTAATTTTTTTCTAAGTTATTGTTTTCTTTTACTTTATTTCATGGTTTATGATGTTGCTTTAGTTGTAACTTAGAATTGTATGGAGGGTTAAGTGTAAGAGAGGGCCAGCTGCGCCCTAACTTCGCCATGCTAGGTTTTTAATAAAGGCAACGATTCAATTCAATTCAACTGGAGGTTGATTAAAGTTGAAATGTATGCAAGGAATTGATGGACAGGTAAGAACAGGGAGACGACTCTTCACAAGCATTATTTAATTTTGAATCGACCACATAAAGAAGGTAAGCTGTAGGGTAGAAAGGAACAGTACGTAAGGTGTATCAAGAGATATAATTCATCTTCAACTTTTGATGTTGCTACCTCAACTTATTCCCCCTGAGACAGGACAAGTATGCAGAAGAAATAGTTATGGATATCCAAAAGTACTCCTACATCCTGTCTTGTATGAATTGTTCTTGCATATAGTTTTAGAAACATCTATAATTAGAACTATAACACGCTAGTGTATATAGTTTAGAACTCATTCAAAACCCTCTCTATGGATTTAAATTGAAATCCCTGGGTAACATTGTTTTAAATGAATCCTCTAGTGTATATACTCAAGAACTCATTCAGAACTCTCTTTATGGGTTTGAATTGAAATCCCTGACTGACATTGTTTCAAATGCAATTGGAAACATCTCCGATAGAGCTACTTTTTATCATCTATACAATGTGAAGACACAAATTTATTGAAGAGAAAATTAAAGCTTCAAATTTATAGGAGGAATTATTGCTCAGGGTTTGTGCAAAGAGAGGTATCAGCGGTCTTAGCGTATCTTTTTGCTGACTCTGCCCATAAATCAGTGGTGAAACTCCTGGGATTTGTCATTGACTCAAAATTGACATGGGCAGGCCATATTGATGGAGTTTCGATGGAGATCAGAGCCCTTCTCAGCAGGAAAGATATGATGATGGTATACTTTGCCCTTTTCCATTCCCATCTGCTGTATGGACTCCTGCTGTGGGGGCATGCAGCGGGCTGCAAGAGTGTGCTGATGCTCCAGAAGAAAGCACTTCGAGTGATCACCTCAGCAGACTATAATGTTATTGATGTAACTGCCTTTTGTTATGAACTTGACCTTGAAGTGGTAGCCATTTCAGTGACTGAATGTCATGTTATTATTGTTTCTATGTATCACTCTCCTAGTGGGAATTTTGTGCATTTCTGTGAACTTTTTGAACGTTTATTAATGTTTTTGACCAAGCATTATGATTTTGAGATATTGATTGCGGGTGATTTTAATGTTGATTTTATTAGTGATACTCCAAGAACTAGAGCTGTTGTTGAAATTTTGAAATGCTATGGACTGTATACTACCTGCACTGAGCCTACTAGAGGTTTGGCCTGCCTTGACAATGTTGCAGTTAGTCTTCAACCTGAAAATTGCAGTACAAATGTAATTGAGCTACATGGGGATGACCACTCTGCTTTGAGGACTTCTTGCATTATACCAGCTACGATCGAGTTATGTGCCACACCCTCTTCTACTTGGCATGCTGACTATATATTTCGAGCAAGGCCTGTGCACGAATCTGCACTTGAAGGCTTCAAAGATTTATTGGCCAGTGTGTCATGGAATGATGTTTTTCTTTCTTCGGGACGTACTGGATTATTTGCAGCTTTCTTTGACTTTTTCCATGACAAATTTAATTTTTTCTTTCCCGAAATTGTCAAGCCTCGCCGCCCTCATGCACTGAAGAGGAGACCTAGACATCTGGATGGTCACAAGGAGTGGTACACCGATGATCTGGCCAGACTTAGGGGAATCTTGCTCGCCCTCAAGAACAGATGCGAGGATGGTGACGCCGACACCTCGGCTAGGTATAGAAAATTCAAACAATTTTACAAGAGGAGGATCGAGCTGGCTAAGAGGTTGGCTACCGAGCGACGAATTGAGGATGCACCCAATCAATGCAAGGCTGCCTGGGACGTGATCAATACAAACAGATCCATGCCACGTAAAAGTATTGACTTCGCAAGCCCAGATGACTTCAATGGGTTCTTTGTGGGTTCGGTTCAGGACATAGTGGGAGACCTGCCTGATGCTGCCATTGATCCCATTGCTTTGTTGGAGGGAAGAGTCCAGCCGAGCCAGAAGCATCTCTCCTTTTTCCGCCCCACCACACCAGCAGCCTTGAGGAAAATTATACGTTCCTTCAAGCCCTCTAAAAGCCCAGATGTGTTTGGCATGTCTGTGAGCATGCTTCGTGATGTTGTGGATGCTGTTGCAGTTCCTCTCTGTGCATCTGTCAACGAGTGTTTGAGGTCTGGAAAATTTCCTGATTTCTTGAAAACTTCAAGGACTGTCCCGGTCTTCAAGAAGGGTGATCGTGAGAGCCTTCGTAGCTTCAGGCCCATCTCCATTACCCCTGTCTTTGGCAAGGTGATCGAGGCGGTGATCAAGCCACAGCTGGAGGCTTTCTTTGAGGAAAATGGCCTGTTCTCTGACATGCAATTTGGCTTTCGAGTTGGGAGATCAACAGTGGGTGCAGTTGACCATGTAGCTGAGCGGATTGACGCGGCCTTTGAGGATGGTGAGTCTCTTGCTCTTGCTCTTTGTGATCTGAGCCGAGCCTTTGACTGCGTGGACCATGGCATACTCCTTAGAAAGCTGAGCTTTTATGGTCTTAGAGACTCTGCCCTTTCCATCTTGGGCTCTTACCTTTCTGGAAGGACTCAGCTTGTCTCCCTCAGTGGTGCGGACTCCCGGACACTTCCGGTAGCTTTTGGTGTTCCTCAGGGATCAGTGCTGGGGCCTACACTGTTCCTTGTCATGATAAATGACCTCGACGACCACGGTTCCTCTCTGATGTTCGCGGATGATGCATCTCTACTGTCATCGGGTGCTGAGCTTGAGCGGGTCTTGGAGGCATCTGCGGAGCATCTTCGATCTGCCACTTCATGGTTCCTGGCAAATCGATTCCAGCTGAATGAGGACAAGACCCAAAGGATCATCTGCAGCTTGTCACGTGAGCCGCGTGACCCTCAGAATCCAGTGAAGCTGCTGGGTTTTGTCTTGGACAGCAGACTCAGCTGGAACAGTCATATACAGCAAGTAACCAGTCGACTCTCCCGCATTTGCTTTTTGCTGCTCAAGATGAGGGGCCTGGTGACTGAGAAGTACCTGATAATGATGTATCACGCGCTCTTCCATTGCCACATTACCTATGGCTTGCTTCTGTGGGGTCATTCGGCGGGGGCTGCTGATGTGCTGAGACTGCAAAAGAGGGCTATAAGAATTATAACAGGCAGCGATCATCTTGCCCACTGCAAGCCCATCTTTGCTCGCCTTGGTGTGCTGACGGTCTTCAGCCATTACATCCTCCTGTGCTTGATGTATGTCAAGAGGATACAGCATACTCTGGCTGCCCGAAGTGACGTTCACAACCACAACACCAGGCGCTGCGAGCTGCTGGATGTCCCTAGGAGACGTCTCCACCGTTCACAGGCCAGCTTTAGAGTTTCTGCACTGAAATTCTTCAACAAGCTGCCTCCTGGTGTAAAGCAGTTGGATGAAGCCGCCTTCAAGAGAGCCGTCAGGAAGCTGCTTTGTGATAAATCATATTATAGTGTAAATGAATTTATGAGTGATGATCTGAACTTTTTTTAAAAAGTGATCACTGTTTTACCTGCCATCTGAATAGTTTTCGTGTTGTTGTGTATGTTGAAATCGAAATATATGTATTTTTTTAAATACCAAAGAGAAACAGGTAGGTAGTGGGGCAACATAACCTTCAAATTGACAAGTAGAAGAATCTTCATTACAATAGCCATTACATAATTAATTACCAATGTGATTTTCTTCAATGTGAAGTACTAAGTCACTCAAAGTTTTAAATATTAGACCGCAGTTATTAAATTTACATATATTTATAAGAAATACAGCCATTGATAATACAAAATACACCAGAATAGTGAATAATCAGCTGACCAGACCAGGTCTGCAGTGAAGTTCATATACAAATCAGAGCTTAAACTGATAATCAATTTTATTTGAAATAATACTGGAAATAAAAATTATTTATGGATGAGAAATGATAAATAATTCATTTTTGTCTCATGCACTGTAACACAGAACACTCTAAATGGAATAATTGAATTTAATCTCACAATAATGAATATAGTTTCTCGTTTGACTAGCAGTAGGTGTGTCTAAATTTGGCTGGTCGATATTCTGTGGAGCAGCTTGGATACCGTGTTCACAAAACGGATTCACCCAAATCCACGTCTGTGATTGGTCGAAATTGGCCTGTCTCCGTTTTGTTGCGCAAGTTGAGGAACACCATTTTAACAGCACTTTGAGCATAACCTGCCTTCTCCTCTCGTCTGTTCCTTTTGCTGAGTTCGTCGCTGCTGTGCAAGTGAGTTTTACATCCATTTAAATTTGATTAATCTTCTTAATTTTGAACTTATTTGTGTATTCATTATTATCTATTAAGTGTACAGTGTCGTTTGATGTATTAATTTCAGATTTTTGTGTATAAATTCTGTTGTAAAATCAAACCGAAGAAGATTGACTTGTGCCCTCTAGAAAGTAGCCATTTTTTCGGTATAGGTCAACCGGTAATATTCATGATTTTCTATTTTGAAAGTTATTCATTTGTAATTCTTTCATAAATTTATTGTTTTAATAAGTTTTTAATTGTTCTAAATCATATTTTATCACTTTTTTAGGTAATTTACGTTAATTTTGATATTGTACATTAGTGCACCTTTCCTCTTTGACATTCGATCGACCTACTTGTAGTTATTTGAGAAATTTAGATTCATTTTAACTAATTAGTTGATCAAAATAGATTTTATTTAAGTCTGACGCTTTTGGGATGTTGATAATCTTTGATTTTTACTTCTAGGTAAAACCCAACTCCAAACTCCAAAATGTACTCAAACATTGCTAGAATTGTTGGCCCAGCTGCCCGATCTGCTGTAAGTTGTTTTAAAACTTATTCATTTAAATAATTATTGTAAAATGTATTTTTGAATATTTGGAAATTAATATTCATAATTGAAATGCATTGAGTTATTAGTTATTGACCTTGTGTAGGTCAGTTTGATAGGTCATTGAAATACAATTTCTTCATTAATACTTTCTTTATACATAATCATTTAAGTTACTTTATCTTATTTTGAGTTTATTTCTTTTCTTGTATTAAATATCTAACTAGGTACTGATTTATAGTTACCGTTTCTGTTCATCTTGCATGTGGCTTCCAGGACATAATTATAAATATAAATTCCATTGACTCAATAATTTTTTCAAGAATAATAACTAGAATATTATAAATAGAATGTAATATTATGTCTATAACATATTATAATAACATTGCTAAAAGTCCTCTATTAATTTCTTACATTCTCTACAAACCTAACCTATCCATAAGTAACGTTCCAAGTTTTGTTCATGATAAAACTCGATTGACTAACCTAGTCAATTATACTTGACTATAACATTTTAAAGGTTTTGATCTTATAGATTTACTTTCTTTCAATTTCAGGATTATATTTAAAAAAAGTGTAACAGAATCAATTTTTTAGGAAAAATTTAAGTTTAATTTTTAATTTGCGATCAGAAAAATAAGTTACTATGAGCCAATTTTCATTCTATTGAAATATTTCATTCTGTTATTATGGTCATTTCTAAATTTTCATTCTTGATTCTTAAGCTTGTTTCTTAAATACTAGTTATTGGGTTGACTTTCAACATTTCAGTTTATTCTTCATAACTTGGTAGATTAAATATTAAAACAATACTACAATCTTTAGTGCTTCCTATTCCTAATCAGTTGTATATTATACATTATATTCTTTAATTTTTTGTTAATCATTTCTGTAATCTAACAAAGTTATGTTTGACCTTCAAAAAAAAAATTACTTAGCTTAATAGTTTATTCAGGATTTAATATGACTAATATGATCTTTTGAATGCCTCTATCTTTCTAATTTTGTCCAGATTCAATTTTATCAACCAGACTTGTAGTCTGATGGTTATTGAGTACCATTAATCTTGGCTCTTAAAAGATTCAAATAAACTACAAAAATATCCAACTTACTGTACTTGGAAGATTCAAATAAATTACTAAAATATCTAACTTACTGTACTCGAATTATTAACTTTTTCCTACTAGAAGTTTATTGCAGATCGGTAACACAGTTCTCTATCTGCCTATCTAGTATGGCCATAGTGAATCTATCTAGTTCGACATAATAAATCTATCTATCTGCCTAAATTGTTGGATTTGGATAGACCTATTCAAAAGTAAGTTTGGTCATTGAAAGCTAATTCAATCTTTACTCCGGAGTTAGTCCTTCAAATTCATTGTGTATAAATTTATCCTTTTATCCTCCAATGATTTTTTCTACAAGGTAGAAAGGAAAACCTAGATTGCACATGTTTCAAGTTATATGCAGCTCCATGATGCATGTTACAGATGTACACTGTATGCAGTATTTAATACTGTAAATTGTATTTATTACGCACCGTGTATTAATGGATTAAAAGTCTGGTCTTCAATGGACACCACTATTGTCCCTTTAATGGACTTGAGCAACATGCAATGAAATTAAAGCTGCTGCACAATCTCATGATGTATGGACTTGTTTTTACAATTTTACTGATCAATGCTTGCTATGCAAATAAAGGCCCAAAATTGATGTGTGATTGAAAAATTTGGATGTTATTACATAGATGTAGGTGATTTGAACTCATACTGATTGTATAGTCCTGTCTTACAATTTAATTGTGGTGGAATTGACTAAATTTCTGTTGTAATTTTGCAGCTGGTCTCAGGATCAAGAGCCTACGTGAGGCCGCTCAGCAGTTCCGTCTGCTCACCCACCGCTTTCAACTCACAGAACACACAGAGCACCCCAACAACTGTCAGTTTGGTGAGCAATTCTCTTGTTTTCAGCTTGAAATTATGTTTGCAAATTCCAAAACATAATGTGGAATATCGGTCAACTATTGACCTTGATGATGTGTTGAATTTAGAGGTCATTATAAATAATGCTGTAGTTGAAATAGGAGGGAATCTGTCCTACTAGAAATATATAATTACTAGAGAATGCAAACTTATCACCTTGAAAGAAGCTATGTGTTAATTTTGTTATTTTTCATATTAACTCAATTGAAATTTATTCCCAGGTTTTTCTGAGACTCAAGAGTGACTTATTGTTCTAATAGCCTAAGGCTAGGCGCACATCAGTTAGTCAAGACAAGACATGATCAGACACGTTTAGTCACAATACTTTACATTGTTGCTTATGACGCAACTCACACTGATAAAGCCTACTCATTGCAATTAGACATGTATTCATAAGCAACTACGTGAAGTATTGTGACTGATCGTGTCTTGTCTTGTCTTGACTAACTGGTGTGCGCCTAGCCTAAGGCTGGTCACACACCGATTAGTCAAGTTAAGACTAGTCACGTTTAGTTACAATACTTCACATTGTTGCTCTTGATGCAACTCACACTGTCTTGGAATTAGACAGTGCAATTAGAGTGCAATAAGAGTCATTGCAATTAGACATGTCTTCATAAGCAACTATGTGAAGTATTTTGATTAAACGTGACTAGTCTTGTCTTGACTAACCAGCGTGCGCCTAGCCTTAGTGTTGAGTTAGTCAATTGACTCAGAATGTTTCTCTATAGTATTAAAAGTGTCAAGTTTTTCAATATTCTCACCCAGCATGGAACATCAGTTATCTGATCTTGAATGAAAAAATTTAGTTGACCTATTTGCTAATTCTCAATTACAAACTTGCTCTAAGTCCATTATTTGAACAATAATTAAAATGTGCCACACTCTAGTATGTTGGTAAGTTTACTAGATTTGACGAAATGTTGTTCGTCTCTTGAAGAATTTGATCTCTTTGAATTCGTAAGGGGAAAATGAATGAGCAGGTTTGAGCTATTTTGAATGCTAAGCTCACCACCATGAAACAACAATAAGTCACTTGGTTAAATTGTTGAATTATTGTTAAAACATATTTTTCTCTCTCTTAAACGTCTTCTATGCTTGATTAAATAAGAATTAATTACATTTACAAGTTTGAATGGACAAGTTAACTGAATTTACACTAATTTACTGGTGAGTTTGAAGGAAGGTATAACATAAAATATTTTCTCAAATTTTCTGCAGAATGTTTTATCTGTTATGGTTTGTTTGCAGTTACCTGCCGTAAGGAACTTCCAGACATCAGCTGTTTCGCGCGATATCGATTCAGCCGCCAAATTCATCGGAGCTGGCGCCGCCACCGTTGGAGTCGCTGGCTCAGGTAAATTCATGAATTCTAAGAGGATTTCACAATAATTTCAACTGTTTTCCTCTCTAAAATATGTATACGAAAAAAGATCCTCTAACGAACCTGTGATCTGTTTTTGTATGCTGATGGCCATTATGACACACTGATTTCTCGACGGCACGATACCTTACCTAGAATGTCGCGCTCCAATTGGTCGATTTTCGGTGAGCCAACCGAATCAGCCAATGGCAGTTCTCACAGTTACCGATTGTCGACTGACATTCAGTTTTGTTCTGTGATAATCATTATTCTCAGCCAATCGTTGAAAAATATTCTGAGTGTCGGCCGACATCGTAAATTATGAGAATGTTCCAATCGGGGAAAATTCTTATCGGCGAGAAATCTCTGAGTGGAAACGGCCTATGTCTTCACTCTTCTCAGACACTATTTCTTATCTTTGCTTGGTTTTCAATTCAAACCTCAAAGTTGAAGATGTAAGATTGAAAATTTATAAATTATGAGGTATTTTTCAAAAATGTTATCCCCAAAAAATGTTCTATCAATCTCTGTTATATGTTCTTGCACGCTAACTTCTCAAATCTTCTGCACGTATGAAATCCTTGATCTTTGCTTGATAAGAGTATGCTATGAACTCTTGTATGCGTTACGCTATATACTTTCATGCTTGCTTTATTCAAAATCCCTTTGTTTATTCATCTTGATATTTCAAACCTCTTTATATTCCAACGAATAAGTTTTGATCTACTAAACAAAGTTGAACCTCATTTTTCAATCATCTTATTCTACTTCAGAGACAAACTCATTATTTTGACACTTGTGAACCCATAATAATATTTACGGTGTTTTTTAAGTAAATTATTGATGAAAAATGATCATTGGACTAATACATAGGTCAAGTAAAAATTGAAAAAATCACATTCACATTTTTATCACTTCATCATAAATTATATATTAAGTAGGATTAACTGCCCAATGATGAATGAAAGGGGGCCAGCATGAAGCCTGCACTTGGGACGCACACACGGGGTGCTTGTCACTCACTGGTCCCGGGAAGGTCAGAGACCAAGGCCATTTGACGCTCTAGCAGGGCGGCCCCCGCAGAGGGGGCGCAGGGGACCAGAAAAAGCAGGGCCGGAAATTGAATTTTCTGATTCAAAGCCGGCGACGCTTTTCACAGCTGAGGCGTTTCCGGCCGTGTTGGAAAAACCCTGTGGCTGGCGCTTTTAGTGCAATCTGCAGGCCAGCTATATTACTGGAACTCAATTCAGACTATTCTCATGCTGGCCCCTAACAAGTGTTGTTGCTGAGGGCTTAAAGACGTTTTGTCAACTGCCCTTTATACATTAAAATCGTTGAAAGTGGTCGGTATACTACTATTGATCGTGTAATCTGTGATTCTCGATATTTTTTCAACTGTACGCTCTGTATCAAGTATTGAAGTATAGTTAATGTTTGGGAAGATACCGGTATTTTTGGAACTCAACCAAAATCTTTTGTTTTTACAAATGAAATCTTTGTAGTTGAATTGGTGAACGAAACTTGTATATATTTCTCATAGCTTTTGCTCGCTCCTTCTGGCATTATCTCGAATAATTTATATTTGCAAATATTATAACTTTTATCTTCTACTATTTATTTTCTTTGTTATTCATCGCCTTAGCTTTGCTACTCAGCATCAGCTTTGCATAGGTTGTCTTCTTCATGCAACATCAATCGATCTTCTCTTTTATTTCCTTTCAATCTTCCTGTAGTCAGAAGCATAATATATAGATACTGATCCATATATATTACGTTCTCTCACTCAATTTGTCTTCTTCATTTCTCAATCCAGTATTGCATTCTGTATAATCTTCTTCTTCATTTAATACAGTTACTTGCTCATGTGCTAAGGGAAACAGAATCTCTGAGACTAGTAAACTGAGTAGACTTGGAGGACTGAGTAATGCTTGATTTTTTGACATTTTGATAAATTTGAAACTTTTGATAAATGAATAAGAATGGTGGATATTGATTTTTGGAGCCTAAAATATTGAGTGTTCGATAGTAATATTGTGCTTATGATGACTTCTAGAAAATTGATTGAAGATTGAATAGATATTGTTGAGGATTGAAATGAAGTAGTTCAAAATTTCGTTTATGGTTAAGTTTCTGTAGATGTCTTACAATTAGTGCCTTTCAAAGGTATTAAAAGTAGCTGGATATTTCTTGTAGGAGGCAAAAATGAAGTGTGCTCTATAGGCATTCGATGGCCTGGTTGCACAAAAGACAGTTACATTTTATTGGTGATAGAATGACTTTAATATCACAACAACCAATCGGATAAGTTGAATTTCACCACAACCAATCGGATAAGTAGATGACGTCTCTGATTATGAATTAATTACAGTTAAAACTCTAAAGACTTTTGCATTTTTAAGGTGATTAAATGATTGTATGTCACGGCAAACATTCGGATAATTGGAAGACGTCTTTAATTAGCAATTAATCACACTTAAACTCGAAAGACTAACGAATTTTAAAGGTGATTAAATGATTGAATGTCACGACGACCAATCGGAGAGTGGAACACGTCTTAGCAATTAATCACAGTTTAAACTTGAACGACTTTTGTGCAACCGGGCCCGTGTCAGTTGATCTCATTGTTACCCCTCTGTTGTTGATCTCTTGTTAAGGAACCTGTCTAGAAAATTAATTCAAGATTAGGATGATGTTGCTCTTGGAACGCTAAAATACCTTAAGTTGATTGATTTGTAATTAAATACTATTCAGTATAATGAGTATGATCAACTGCCCAATGATGAATGAAAGGGGGCCAGCATGAAGCCTGCACTGGGGACGCACACACGGGGTGCTTGTCACTCACTGGTCCCGGGAAGGTCTGAGACCAAGGCCATTTGACGCTCTAGCAGGGCGGCCTCCGCAGAGGGGGCGCAGGGGACCAGAAAAAGCAGGGCCGGAAACTGAATTTTCTGATTCAAAGCCGGCGACGCTTTTCACAGCCGAGGCGTTTCCGGCCGTGTTGGAAAAACCCTGTGGCCGGCGCTTTTAGTGCAATCTGCAGGCCAGCTATATTACTGGAACTCAATTCAGACTATTCTCATGCTGGCCCCTAACAAGTGTTGTTGCTGAGGGCTTAAAGACGTTTTGTCAACTGCCCTTTATACATTAAAATTGTTGAAAGTGGTCGGTCGGTATACTACTATTAATCGTGTAATCTGTTTCTCGATATTTTGTCAACTGTACGCTCTGTATCAAGTATTGAAGTATAGTTAATGTTTGGGAAGATACCGGTATCTTTGGAACTCAACCAAAACCTTTTGTTTTTACAAATGAAATCTTTGTAGTTGAATTGGTGAACGGAAACTTGTATATATTTCACATAGCTTTTGCTCGCTCCTTCTGGCATTATCTCGAATAATTTATATTTGCAAATATTATAACTTTTATCTTCTACAATTTATTTTCTTTGTTATTCATCGCCTTAGCTTTGTTACTCAGCATCAGCTTTGCATAGGTTGTCTTCTTCATGCAACATCAATTGATCTTCTCTTTTATTTCCTTTCAATCTTCCTGTAGTCAGAAGCATAATATATAGATACTGATCCATATATATTACGTTCTCTCACTCAATTTGTATTCTTTATTTCTCAATCCAGTATTGCATTCTGTATAATCTTCTTCTTTATTTAATACAGTTACTTGCCCATGTGCTAAGGGAAACAGAATCTCTGAGACTAGTAAACTGAGTAGACTTGAAGGACTGAGTAATGCTTGATTTTTGACATTTTGATAAATTTGAAACTTTTGATAAATGAATAAGAATGGTGGATATTGATTTTTGGAAGCCTAAAATATTGAGTGCTCGATAGTAATTATTGTGCTTATGATGACTTCTAGAAAATTAATTGAAGATTGAATAGATATTGTTGAGGATTGAAATGAAGTAGTTCAAAATTTCGTTTATGGTTAAGTTTCTGTAGATGTCTTACAATTTAGTGCCTTTCAAAAGTATTGAAAAGTAGCTGGAGATTTCTTCTAGGAGGCAAAAATGAAGTATGCTTTATAGGCATTCGATGGCCCGGTTGCACAAAAGACGGTTAGGCCTACACTTTAACGGTGATAAATATCTTTGATATCACTACAACCAATCGGATAAGTTGAATATCACTACAACCAATCGGATAAGTAGAAGACGTCTCTAATTAGTGATTAATTACAGTTAAAACTCGAAAGACTTTTGAATTTTTAAGGTGATTAAATGATTGTATGTCACGACAAACAATCGGATAATTGGTAGACGTCTTTAATTAGCAATTAATCACACTTAAACTCAAAAGACTAACGAATTTTAAAGGTGATTAAATGATTGAATGTCACGACGACCAAAACGGAGAAGTGGAACACGTCTTAGCAATTAATCACAGTTTAAACTTGAACGACTTTTGTGCAACCGGGCCTGTGTCAGTTGATCTCATTGTTTTAAAAGGAACATGTCTAGAAAATCAATTCAAGATTAGGATTATGTTGCTCTTGGAACGCTGAAATACCTTAATAGAGATATGATTGATTTGTAATTCAATACTATTCAGTATAATGAGTACGATTACTGCCCAATGATGATTGAAAGGGGGCCAGCATGAAGCCTGCACTTGGGACGCACACACGGGGTGCTTGTCACTCACTGGTCCCGGGAAGGTCTGAGACCAAGGCCATTTGACGCTCTAGCAGGGCGGCCCCCGCAGAGGGGGCGCAGGGGACCAGAAAAAGCAGGGCCGGAAACTGAATTTTCCGATTCAAAGCCGGCGACGCTTTTCACAGCTGAGGTGTTTCCGGCCATGTTGGAAAAACCCTGTGGCCGGCGCTTTTAGTGCAATTTGCAGACCAGCTATATTACTGGAACTCAATTCAGACTATTCTCATGCTGGCCCCTAACAAGTAACTGTTGCTGAGGGCTCTGAGACGTTTTGTCAACTGCCCTTCATACATTGAATGTTGAAAGTGGTCGGTATACTACTATTAATCTTTAATATGTTTGGGAAGATACCGGTATGGTAGATCTCAACCAAAATTTTTGTTTTTACAAATGAAACCTTTGTAGTTGAATTGGTAACTGGAAACTTGTATATAATTTTATATTTCACATAGCTCGCTCCTTCTGGCATTATCTCGAATAATTTATATTTGCAAATATTCTAACTTTTATCTTCTACAATTATTCATCTTCTTTGTTATTCATCGCCTTAGCTTTTTTACTGAGCATCAGCTTTGCATAGGTTGTCTTCTTCATGCAATATCAATTGATCTTCTATTTTATTTCCTTTCTATCTTCCCATAGTCAGAAGCATTATATAAAGGTACTGATCCATATATATTACGTTCTCTCGCTCAATTTGTCTTCTTCATTTCTCAATCCAGTATTGCATTCTGTATAATCTTCTTCTTTATTTAATACAGTTACTTGCTCATGTGCTAAGGGAAACAGAATCTCTGAGACTAGTAAACTGAGTAGACTTGGAGGACTGAGTAATGCTTGATTTTTTGACATTTTGATAAATTTGAAACTTCTGATAAATGAATAAGAATGGTGGATATTGATTTTTGGAAGCCTAAAATATTGAGTGCTGGATAGTAATTATTGTGCTTATAATCATTTCTAGAAAATTGATTGAAGATTGAATAGATATTGTTGAGGATTGAAATGAAGTAGATCAAAATTTCGTTTATGGTTAAGTTTCTGTAGATGTCTTACAATTAGTGCCTTACAAAAGTATTGAAAATTAGCTGGAGATTTCTTCTAGGAGGCAAAAATGAAGTGTGCTTTATAGGCATTCGATGGCCCGGTTGCACAAAAGACGGTTAGGCCTACACTTTAACGGTGATAAAATATCTTTGATATCACGACAACCAATCGGATAAGTTGAATATCACTACAACCAATCGGATAAGTAGAAGACGTCTCTAATTAGGAATTAATTACAGTTGAAACTCGAAAGACTATCGAATTTTTAAGGTGATTAAATGATTGTATGTCACGACAAACATTCGGATAAGTGGAAAACGTCTTTAATTAGCAATTAATCACTCTTAAACTCGAAAGACTAACGAATTTTAAAGGTGATTAAATGATTGAATGCCATGACGACCAATCGGAGAAGTGGAAAACGTCTTATCAATTAATCACAGTTTAAACTTGAACGACTTGTGCAACCGGGCCTGTGTCAGTTGATCTCATTGTTACCCCTCTCTTGTTGATCTCTTGTTAAGGAACCTGTCTAGAAAATTAATTCAAGATTAGGATGATGTTGCTCTTGGAACGCTAAAATACCTTAAATTGATTGATTTGTAATTCAATACTATCCAGTATATTAAGTAAGATTAACTGCCCAATGATGAATGAAAGGGGGCCAGCATGAAGCCTGCACTTGGGACGCACACACGGGGTGCTTGTCACTCACTGGTCCCGGGAAGGTCTGAGACCAAGGCCATTTGACGCTCTAGCAGGGCGGCCCCCGCAGAGGGGGCGCAGGGGACCAGAAAAAGCAGGACCGGAAACTGAATTTTCTGATTCAAAGCCGGCGACGCTTTTCACAGCTGAGGCGTTTCCGGCCGTGTTGGAAAAACCCTGTGGCCGGCGCTTTTAGTGCAATCTGCAGGCCAGTTATAACTGGAACTCAATTCAGACTATTCTCATGCTGGCTCCTAACAAGTGCTTGTTGCTGAGGGCTTTACATTAAGTTACCAAAATAGGTGGGAGGGTTTCTTGATATTTGATTTTTTTATTGCATTGGTTTGGCTGGAATCGTTATCTATGGATCATGCAATACAATTTAACCAATATAAATGAACTAGAGGATAGGATAAATTACTATTAAAACAATGATTTATATTAGTTATCTAGGAATCTTGAGATATAACTTGACTGAACTAGAGAATATGATGTAACTACTATAAATAGAAATAAAAATTCAGTACCAATACAATATAATTTAACCAATATGAATGAACTAGAGGATAGGATAAACTACTATTAAAACAATGATTTATATTAGTTATCTAGGAATCTTGAGATACAACTTGACTGAACTAGATATGATGTAACTACTATAAATAGAAATAAAAATCTCAGTACACTTTTTTGAATTATTTTATCACATATTTCAACATTCATGCCATTTTCAAGTCTCAAATCTTACTTGAAAATGGAATGAATGTTGAAACATATTGTGATTAAATAATTCAAAAAAGGGTACTGAGATTTTTTTTCTATTTATAGAGATAACAGAAAAGAGATGTATCTACTTATTCAAAACAAGAATTATTTATAAATTATCCAGGCATCTTGTTTTGTGATACAACCTGATCAATAGCTTGACTGATCTTGAGAATAGATCAAACCAGGAATAGTTTCAAACTGATCAGAAATTGAAACAAAACTGAATTAATCAAATGAAAGCAAAGATAAACAATTGAATGCTCATTAATTAAGCTTAGGTCTCTTTCTACAATCCTGAATGTACCATAGGCCTACATGTTTCAAGACATTTTGTCATCCTGTTGAGATCTTATTCAAAGTCATCTATGTCGACATAACTAATATCTAAAATTGAAATTCTTTTCATGCTTGAATCGTTTGAATACGTCACCAATTTTTGCTTTCCATCAACCTTCCTTTCTATTTGCATCTTGCTTTCCTTATACCCTGCTATTATCATGCTTCTATTTTTTTTAGTTACATACTATTGCTTATCCTATTGTAACAATAAATTTACATGATCTCTCTTATCTTTTCCCTCCTTAATTTACATGATCTAACTTATCTTTTCCTTCCTTGTAATTTCCCTCTTTATTTTTGTGATAATTTTTACCTTGACCTTCCTTTATCCTTGCCTAATCCTTTGTGATGTTTACAGGTGTTGGTATCGGCCTTGTGTTTGGCTCCCTGGTCCTAGCCTACTCCCGAAACCCTACCCTCAAGCAACAGCTTTTCTCCTATGCCATCCTTGGTTTTGCTCTGGCCGAAGCCATGGGCCTGTTTTGTTTGATGATTGCCTTCCTTCTCTTGTTCGCCTTCTAATCTTTGTGTTGATTCATTTTATTCACATTTTCAAGTTTCCTAATTTAGGACATTTGTGGTGAATAAGAATTAGAAATGTGATTTTTGTTTAGAGTAATAGTTTTCAAATAATCGATAGCAGTTGTATTAATCGATAAATTTTTCTCTTTACGATAAAGTATAGATATATTAATTTTGGAACTATTGTAGAATGATGAAATGAAATGCACCACAAAGGAATAAATTGAAATGAACTAAGTATTATAATGTTTGTTGATCATTTTTTAATTAGGGACAATAAGCTAGGAAACTGCAATAAGTTTCAAAGATTTCAATTATTTGGATAAATGAAGATCTTTCATTTGGATTTGTTTTAAAAGCGTATGAAAAGTTGCTGGATTTAATTACGTGTATTCTTCTGTGATTCTTGTTTTATTCTATGATTATATTGTGCTTCTCTTCTAGAAACTTTAGTTTCTAATCCAAAGCGCGAATTGTACACTAATCATTGAAAATATCGCACTTGTTTTTTGTTATTTCGTGATTTTCTTTCTTATGTAATTGAGAGCATAGTGTTTACACTTTCTCAACCTACCTATATCAGTTTACCCAAGTTTACGGGTTTTTAATGAGCTTTAGTTTTTTTCCTGTCACAACATATAATTCAGTTTATCTAATATGCTATGTTTTTCCATAGAGAAACAATAGCGAAAGTAGATATCCCATGGTATAGGGCGTTTTATCGCATTTTTTACTGTTATCTCAAGCCGACTACTGTCGATTATTGTCGATTTTTACTGTTTTGGCCGGGTGAGATTGTATGAACGGCACAATTTGAGAGACTAACAGCATCATATGGCTTTATGGGAAAAAGAACTACGTGGACTATCGGCTTGAGATAACAGAAAAAGTTACGACATAAACACCCTATACCATGGGATATCTACTTACACTATTGTTTCTCTATGGCTTTTCCCTGTGATATTGATTCATTCTTACATTATACATTCGGCCTTGAACATTTATACCCTCTTAATTTACAGTCTGATGATCATTGCTGATCTTTTCTTCTGTTACACAAATTTCCTTGCCTTAATTGAGCACTCTTATTCATAAATTGAAGATTTTTTGCGTGCTCTGATGCCTTCTTTCATAATATTCTTTTTTGAATTGTTTTCATTGTAGAAACCTTCAGCACTTCTCACCAAAAATATTGCATGGTTTGGTTATGTGCTATGTTGTTTCTTATGTGCTAACACTATTCTTTCTTCTGTTTCACAAATCCCATTCAAAATTGAACACTGCATCAAAATAATTGCATGGTTTGGCTTTTATATTTCACTCTTGATAATTCTTCAGTGTTTGTAATTCCTCCTTTGGTTATGTCGCTTTCCTGTTCTTTTATGGCACTTTTGATGGTTTCTTCTGTGATTGCACTAATATTCTTCTGTGATAACTCGTGTGGTTTCACTAACATTCTTCTGTGATTGTGTTACTTGTGTTCTTTTTTTCGGTTGTTGTGCTCATTTTTTGTCATTGTGGTCCCTGTTATCATGTTGATTTCATACCTTCAATGCTATTTCTTCATTGTGATATACTGTGACCATTTCATACCTTCAGTGCTATTTTATCACTGTGATATCATATGACGATTTCATACCTTCATTGTTATTTTTCACTGTGATAATTTCATACCTTCAGTGCTATTTTATCACTGTGATATCCTGTGAAGATTTCATACCTTCAGTGATATTTCATTACTGTGATACCCTTTGGCGATTTCTTACCTTCAGTGCTATTTTATCACTGTGATACCATGTGAAGATTTCATAGCTTGAGTGTTATTTTATGACTAATGGCTGGCTGGTATTTTTAGGAGCCGGTATCGGAACAGTGTTCGGCTCACTGATCATCGGCTACGCCAGGAATCCATCTCTGAAGCAGCAGCTCTTCTCTTACGCCATTCTGGGATTCGCCCTTTCCGAAGCCATGGGTCTCTTCTGTCTTATGATGGCCTTCCTGCTCTTGTTCGCTTTCTAAACAGCATTTCTAAATTTAGTTGATTACAAAATTAAGATAATTATTGAAAAACAAAACAGGACTACACTGCCACTTGGGTTTATTGAACCAGGTTGCAATTAAATTTTTACTTTCAAGGGTTTGGTAGCGAACTACGGAGTGGTTACGGCAATGTAACGAACGTCGATCGATAATGATATCGATATTTTTCAACTAGTGTTGGGGCTTGCACATTAGCGGTTGAATATCGATGATGTTTGGTTTAATTGGGGCAAACCTACATCTTTCTTACACCGAAACATCATGTGTAAACACTCCTAGATATAAGTGTCATCCCTCCTTCAGCAATAAGCTTACAAGCTAGATGTCGAAAAATTTACCATCTTTATGTTATAGTTCTACACATATAAATTATATTATTTTTTCATCCATCAATGTTTCTGGGGTGAGTTATTGTTGACATTACAATGCTATTGAACTTCAATTTTTGTTATAAAAAATCGGCTTAATCATCGTCTTAATTGTTTCTTTTGAAACTTGGATGATATGTCAGCGAGAGACATTTCCATTGTGTACAGTGTTAGAGAAATAAAAATAATATTAGTTGATGACCTGTTAAAATGTATTTCAATGATCCTTTACGTCGTACCTGATCCTTGTCCGCTACTTCAATTCAAAGTTCATGATTTCCTACACAATTCCTCTCCTATCCAACATCATATTTTATTTTCCATTTCTATCTGAGTCACCTGGTGGTGCTTACATCAATAATCTATAATATAATAAATAATAGATTATTATTGAACGAAAATTCAAATTAAATGCTGTATAAAGAACTGGCTTTACAGAATAGGAAATTCACGAATGACACATCATCATGTCAAGGCTGTGCAAAGGCTGAAAATAAACTTTTTACTCGTGATATTTTTCTAAGTTTTTTGATTAGTATATCATCAAGCTATCAAAATGAAAAAGTTTTCTAAGGAAAGCATTTTTTCGATCATTACTTTTTGAGATATGAGAGACAGAAGTTTATATTTTTGGGACAGAACATTTCAAATTCGGTAAGAGATAAATCCATGAGATTTAGAGGATAGATTGATTCTTCATGGTATTGTTGGTCTAGTAAAACAAAATTTTTCTGAAAATATCAATTTTTAAGAAGTTAATAAATTTACTAAAAATAACTTTTAGTCAGCTAAAATAAAACGCTAAATAAAATAAACTTTTCCAAAAATTGATATTTTCAGAAAATTTTTGTTTTACTAGATCAACAATACCATGAAGAATCCATCCTCTAAATTTCATGGATTTATATCATACCGAATTTGAAATGTTCTGTCCCAAAAATTCAAACTTTAGTCTCTCATATCTCAAAAAGTAAACATCGAAAAAAAATGCTTTCCGTAGAAAAAAATTTTATTTTGATAGCTTGATATAAAAACTGAAAAGCTTTGAAAAATATCACAAGTAGAAAGTTTATTTTTAGCCTTTGCACAGCCTTAACGACTGGACTGATGAATTTTGCATATAGATTCTTGATTTACCGAGGAAGGTTATAGGCCCATTTTCTTCCAGTTTTTGATTAGACCCTTGCGGAGCACGGGCTACCTGCTAGTGAATTAATATTTTGAAAGATGAGAACCGTCGACTATCAGCAACGCAATGAGCATTTGTTGAAAAAATAAATAAATCTGGCCTATTATAGAAAGGTAGACATAGCTAGACAATGCTTTTGAAAAACGCATAGAACACTTTAAATCTTTACTGTCATCATTGATGATTGGCTTCTCATCCTTACCAGCTTTTCGATTTGTGACGATTTTCAAACAGGCAAAATGCCTTTCACCTGTTCTTCACACTGTGGTGTAATTTCTATATGTAGATGGAATTGATTACTGTTTCGTAGACGTTTGCGCGTTATTGAGGACAAACTTCCTCATGAGATGAACTGGGAAAATTTTATAGAATCTATTGAGATAGTAGGAAGTAGTCTGGATAACAGAATCTACCAAGATTCAGTTCTGAGTTTGATAATATTGCTGAAGCAAATATTCTTTATCCTGGATAGTACCAATCAGCTTGTTACCATTGTGCTGATCGGGCATTGAAATATTTGATCTCGCTTGGTGTAGCCTGGCATCATTGAATAACTTAATCACAGATGCAATTGACCAATAATAATTCAAATGCAGGATATGTGCACACAGAGCGGTCCTAGGACGATATAGATTTACAGCTTGTAGAATGATGTGTATACAGAGTGGGTGAAAAGTCCGAGAACGGCTTAATATCTCATACACAAAGGTAATTTGACGGTGGGTGTGATTGGGGATCCTATTCAAATTGAAAATACTACTTTTTACTATGGCTTTCAAAATCTGGTCCGCCATATTGAATGCAACTTTATTTTTTCAAATAGGATGTTTGTCAAACTACATGATTTCAATAGACTACAGAATTTCAAGACAAAATGAATGGCGAAAACCGCAAATCGATATCTCAAACCGTTTGGAAGATATTTACATTATTAATCAATACCATTTATGTATTTCATTTCTGATTTGCATGGTATTGATTAATAATATGAATATCTTCTAAACGGTTTGAGATATTGATGTGCGGTTTTCATAATTCATTTTTTCTTAAAATTCCGTATCACATGACCATCTTCCTATTTGAAAAATAAAGTTGCATTCAAAAGGGCGAATCCAAGATGGTGGACCTGATTATTAAAGTCATAGTAGGGTAGTATTTTCAATTTGAGTAGGATTCCCAATCACACCCACCTTGAAATCACATTTTTTTATGAGATACTAAGCCGTTCTTGGATTTTTTTCTCTCCTTTCTGCTTTGAATAGTATGAAATGAAGTGAAATTGCTTTGTCTCTTCAAAATAGATACATAATTTACATACACTATATTATTCTCAACAATAAAGTTTAATAACATTGTATTTAATAGTATTGATTAATAATGTGAATATCTTCGAAACGGTTTGAGATATCGATATGCGGTTTTCGCCATTCTTTTTTTCTTGAAATTCCGTATCGCATGACCACCTTCCTATTTGAAAAAATTAAGTTGCATTCAATATGGCTGATCCAAGATGGCGGACCAGATTTTTAAAGTCATAGGAAAGTGTTTTTATTCAATTTGAATAGGATTCCCAATCACACCCACCGTTAAATTACCTTTGTGTATGAGATATTAAGCCGTTCTCAGACTTTTCACCCATTCTGTATAAATATACTTGAACCGCTTGACCTCTCTCTGAGTGCACACGCTCTTATTGAAAAAAAAACAAGATTCAAACAAAGAATGTTTATTTCAAAAAACAAATATTTTTAACTAGATATTATAAAATGTATATTGTATAATCAAATACTTTCTATTATTCCTATAGTAATCAATCAAGTTTATAGAATGTACTCGTAAAGGTGCGTACAGATTTACGCGCCGCGAACATGAGCAATTCACTTTTAATCAGCTGATGCCAATCTTTTTATATCTGTATCTTACCGTTTCTGTAAAAATACAGATATAATCAGCTGATTAAAAGTGAATTGCTCATGTTCGCGGCGCGTATATCTGTACGCACCTTTACATTTTAGTTAATACTTCATAACTACAACATTTCTGAATGCACATTAATTAGAACCATAGAGGAAGATTAGGCTATAGGCACATTTTCTTCAAGTTTTTGATTTTAACCCTTGCGGAGCACGGGCTACCTGCTAGTGAATTAATATTTTGAATGATGAGAACTATATCAGCAACGCAATGAGCATTTGAAGAAAAAATAATGAATCTGGCCTATTATAGAAAGGTAGACAGAGCTAGACAATGCTTTTGAAAAACGCATAGAACACTATCTAATAAATCTTTACTGTTATCATTGATGATAGGCTTCTCATCCTTACCAGCTTTTCGATTTGTGACGATTTTCACAAAGACAAAGTGGCTTTCACCTGTTCTTCACACTGTGGTGTAATTTCTATATGTAGATGGAATTGATTAATGTTTCTTAGACTTTAGCGTTATTGAGGACAGTCTTCCTCAAGAGATGAACTGGGAAAATTTCATAGAATCTATTGAGATAGTAGGAAGTAGTCTGGATAACAGAATCTACCAAGATTCAGTTCTGAGTTTTATAATATTGCTGAAGCAAATATTTTTTGTCCTGGATAGTACCAATCAGCTTGTTACCATTGTGCTGATCGGGCATTGAAATAGTTGATCTTACTTTGTGTAGCCTGGCATTATTGAATAACTCACAGATTCCATTGACCAATAATAATGCAAATTTAGGATATGTGCACACAGAGGTGGTCCTAGGACGATATAGATTTACAGCTTGTAGAATGATGTGTATACAGGGTGGGTGAAAAGTCCGAGAACGGCTTAATATCTCATACACAAGGGTAATTTGATGGTGGGTGTGATTGGGGATCCTATTCAAATTGAAAATACTAATTTTTACTATGGCTTTCAAAATCTGGTCCGCCATATTGAATGCAACTTTATTTTTTCAATAGGACGTTTGTCATACTACATGATTTCAATACAGAATTTCAAGACAAAATGAATGGCGAAAACCGCAAATCGATATCTCAAATCGTTTGGAAGATATTTACATTATTAATCAATACCATTTCTGATTTGCATGGTATTGATTAATAATATGAATATCTTCTAAACGGTTTGAGATATTGATGTGCGGTTTTCATAATTAATTTTTTCTTAAAATTCCGTACCACATGACCATCTTCCTATTTGAAAAAATAAAGTTGCACTCAAAAGGGCGAATCCAAGATGGTGGACCTGATTATTAAAGTCATAGTAGAGTAGTATTTTCAATTTGAGTAGGATTCCCAATCACACCCACCTTGAAATCACAATTTTTTATGAGATACTAAGCCGTTCTTGGATTTTTTTCTCTCCTTTCTGCTTTGAATAGTATGAAATGAAGTGAAATTGCTTTGTCTCTTCAAAATAGATACATAATTTACTTACACTATATTATTCTCAACAATAAAGTTTAATAAAATTGTATTCAATAGTATTGATTAATAATGTGAATATCTTCGAAACTGTTTGAGATATCGATATGCGGTTTTCGCCATTCTTTTTTTCTTGAAATTCTGTATCAAAATCATGTATCGCATGACCACCTTCCTATTTGAAAAAATAAAGTTGCATTCAATATGGCTGATCCAAGATGGCGGACCAGATTTTTAAAGTCATAGGAAAGTGTTTTTTTTTCAATTTGAATAGGATTCCCAATCACACCCACCGTTAAATTACATTTGTGTATGAGATATTAAGCCGTTCTCGGACTTTTCACCCATTCTGTATATATAATATACTTGAACCGCTTGACCTCTCTCTGAGTGCACAAGCTCTTATTGAAAAAAAAAACAAGATTCAAACAAAGAATGTTTATTTCAAAAAACAAATATTTTTAACTAGATATTATAAAATGTATATTGTATAATCAAATACTTTCTATTATTCCTATAGTAATCAATCAAGTTTATAGAATGTACTCGTAAAGGTGCGTACAGATTTACGCGCCGCGAACATGAGCAATTCACTTTTAATCAGCTGATGCCGATCTTTTATATCTGTATCTTACCGTTTCTGTAAAAATACAGATATAATCTGCTGATTAAAAGTGAATTGCTCATGTTCGCGGCGCGTATATCTGTACACACCTTTACATTTTAGTTAATACTTCATAACTACAACATTTCTGAATGCACATTAATTAGAACCATAGAGAAACAATAGCATACGTTTTATATACTTGAACAATAACTTACGCTATTGTTTCTCTATGCTAGAACGCACAATGCTCTCTATTAACTTGATAGAATGTCACATTTTTGGCCTACATCTCGTTTATCTAAAAGTAAACTTATAAGATTGAGAAACATTGTTGATGGTCTCTTGGAACAGAGTTGTCTAGTGTTCGTTGACGTAAAGGGAACTGATCAACTCGCTAGAAATCCTCCATCAACGGGTAGAGTGACTCCATTTATCATGGAAGACTTGTCACTGAGAAGGTAGACGATTGCATCAACCACTTCATGCACCTCTGAAACAAGGGAACAATTATGAGAAATTGAAAGTCTATCTACATTATTTTCTGTTTGCTCAGGCTCATTGGCATTGTCTGAAAATTATGTAATTGAAAAATACTTTGAGCATTAGATCATAGAATAATTATACAGAAATACTTATGTAGTGCTTATGTTTTCTTAATGATCAAATTCAGATAGGCTATTCGGTATTTATACAGTCCTGTGATTACCACAGTAAAATAAAAGCCTCGTCTATTATTTATCTGCCCAATGATGTAGATTTTTTTCTTATGGATAGATCGGACAAAAATTAACATTCTTCTCCTGAACTTGCAATTTTTAATCTGTCAACTCTCTCATCGGCATGTATTAAGTAAGTCGGTAGCGCAACTGCTTCTCTAATGGTCTAGTGATCATGTCATCACTGATTCTCATCAAAGATTGCGATGGTGATAAATTTTATAAGTTATAGAAATTTCATTATTTTTCAAGTTTCAAATCACTATTTGATTTGACTCTCAATTCAATACGGAGGGGTACGGTACCAACATTATGCTGAAGGTCTTTAAAATTCAATGTTACTTAGCTGTCTAAACATACCTGCAAACCTTCTTAGCGGAATCTTGGCGCGCATAGCATCGGCTTTGTTGGGTTCTGACCAGCCAACTCGAGCCATATCGGTCATGGTAACAGTGGGGTTGACGGAGTTCACCCTTATGTTGTGGGGCCCCAGTTCCAAGGCCATCACTTTGGTTAACATGTCCACTGCTGACTTAGAACTGCCGTACAATGCGTGGTCGGCTAAGGCTGCCTAAAATTTTAAATACATTTTTATAGAAATATATGAATATAAACACTAAATTGAATGGATAAATAAGAAATATTTTAATATATGAAGAGAATTCATCATGCATGATTCAAAGTTTCTAGATTCTTCATTTTTGAAAAAATTTGACTTGAATTCTTGAAAGTGAAGTGTATCAAAGAGAGATAAATATGTCAAGAACCAGATAATATTCATTGAAATGAGTGAATTCATAATAGTTATGAACATAACATAAGTTGAATTATGTTGAATATTTACATAAAGTTTGATTCTCCAGTTTAAAGGATTAATTTGAAGTTTGTAATTTTTGAGTTGTACTGAATTTTTAGTCGGCAGCTTATCAGCATTCATTTTAATTTAAATAGCCATAATTTTAATTTGGAATATGTGTAGCATACCGTAATTTAAAAAAGAGTGTTTATCTGATGAGCGAAATTGACTAATTAGAATTCTATTATTACATTTCAAACATTAGAAATAGCATCTTATCATGACTATAAGATGAGACATAATTATTATCTACATCAGAATTTAAATAAAAAACACATCTATAGTTAATATTAAATTCGAACAATAGACGTCAAGAGATTAGATACTTGAAAAAACGTCTTGCTTTCTTCTACTAATTTCAAAATATATTGATGAAAACAGATTTCATAATTGAAATAATCCATTTATTGATGCACATGGGCTATTTATTCCAATGATGAAACCTTTAAAATGAAAGATTTATTCTAGTAGAAGAATACTAACAAAATTTATAATGTATTGATTTTTTGTGACCATATTACCAAATAGTAGTTGGCATCCAGTATTCTATCAGTGTTAGGCCTATATAAAAACAAGAGTTATCACATTTCTTCTAAAGTAAAAACAAAAAAAAAAAACATACTAATTGAAGATCAAATCCCATTATTGAAGAAATTGAACATCACAGTTTTTATGTAATGGAAGAAGAACTTGAAGAAAAATTATTTTTTTTTTACCTGAGAAGCTTGTGACGATACATTGACTATTGAGCCACCTTTTCCTCTGTCAATCATCTGCTTTGCAACAACTTGAGAAATGTTCACTATTGCTTTCACATTTATGTTGAATATCCTGCCAAAAATTAGAACAGGTTCATTAGGAAAGTATAGGTAGTTGAAATACAATAGTTGTATCAGAAGTATGTTAAAGATGTAGCAGTCGAAATATTGAGAAATACAACTTTATTAAATAGTTAAATATACAATAACCAACTTATCACAACGTAGAATATTGCGATATAAACTCTTTCTTTTTACAAAAAGAAACTTTCAAAATTAAATCAGCTTTGACGATTCAAAATAATAATGGGAGAGATTATTTCAAATTAAAATTTTCAAAGTGAATGATCTCTCAACTATTACCGTACCAGGTACTCATTGACTTCCAACCATAACACTGATTGCCCATTTTTATATGTACTTCAAATCTTACATCATAGAGATCTTCTTGATAAATTGTGCAGATTCACAAAATAAACAAATAGACTAAAATAAACCCATACTAACTTGTCGAAGTCTTCAGGCGATGCTTCAAGGAACGGAGCACAAATTGCTATCCCAGCATTATTCACGAGACAATCTATAGCTGGCAATTTGGAGATAGCTTCCCGGGTGGTTGTCCAATCCGAGATATCGATACAAACTGTTTCAACGCCCGGTGCTTCTTGTTTCAACTTTTTCAAATCATCCTCTGTTCTTGAAAGAGCAATCACCTTAGCTCCATACTGAGATAACCGCTTGGCTATGCCAAAACCTATTCCTGCAATAGTTTATATTTTATTGTCATAAAACAGCATAGTCGGGTACAATTAGTAAAAAAATAATAAATTAAGTATATGTATTGTACTGATACCATTAAATGTCATGAGGTACAGGACATTCACACAAGAAAACTTTATTATAAAAGACAGAACCCTTCATAGATTTTTTTTAAATAAAAGGAATTAATTGAAATAGATAGGATGGAGTGGAACAAAGATGAATCAAACTACCTCTTTATATTAAATATACGGTACAGAGTACCGTAATTTATTTCTATTGATTCACTCCACGAATAAATACAGTTACAAAAATTCAGGTAACAGTGAAACACTTTCCCTGGAAAATTCAGGGAATTTCTAAAGAGGAGTTCCAATGGAATGGAAAATCATAATCTAGATGCAATATAGGCTACCTTTATTCAAGTCATAATGAATAATATAATGTCCGGTTGTTGTAGGTTCTGAAAAATATTAAAATAGCTTTGGATAGTTGAATATTATATTATTATTATACTTCCTTATTTGGAAAATTTTTCCGTTCTTACCTTTTCCTGCTCCTGTGACAAGAACTTGTTTCCCTTTGAAAGTTATATCCATCCTTCAATCAATCCTAAAAAAATTAATTTTAAATTACTAAAAATGCACTAGGTACAGATTATTATCAATGTATCTGACAATAAAGTTTGAAACAATATTGTAGTATCACTATAGTATTACCACTAAGATGAACTTGTAAGAGTTGTTTGTTATTACTCATGCTTATTACGTTGGTTGAGCTGTGATGCAATGCATCAAGTTATTGATAAACGAGTTCAAAATATCAGTGACCTTGAGGAACTAGACAAATACCAGTTACAATGAAACCGATTACTGCTGTAGTTTAATTATCAGTATAGTAGGCAGAAATATCAAGATGAGCTGACTTATTACGGTACAGATTCATTTTAAATATTCATAATACACAAATCATATAGGCCTACATGATCAGATAAGGACCAACAAGCTTGTAGCCCAAAACTGTTCCCTTTCCGAATTTTGTTCGAAAAAAGTTATGTTGCTTTACTTCATCGATTCAAATCAAATTTTGAGTCACGGAATATAAAAACCAAAATTTAGGATTTTTATGAATGTTGTGATGGTACATACTGAAGTTTCTCTCTGTATCATGATTCTTCATGAGAAAGAAGTTAACTTAGTGATATGAGGCCGCTGTGATATAGTAGATTAATATTTACTATAATTATATTTCCTTTTTCATAATTATATTATTCGTTTTTGTAATTATAATATTCCTTTTTTATAATTTAATTAGAAATAATTACTTTTTAGACTATAGTGTTTAAATAAAAATTTGGGAAGGAACAGTTTTGGGCTGTGCCTGTTGGTCCTTCCCCAATCATTTTAATGAATTGTGTTCTGTGTATCAATAAATAAATATTTCATGATCTCGTCTACTTATGTCAGGACTCAACTGAGAGTGAGTAGAAACAAAAATTGTAGAGGATCCTGAAAGTCGCTAAATTATCGATCCAAATAAATATAGTGAGGTCCACGTTATAATTCCAGTATTCTATTAACATTGGTGATGCTATCCTTGTCTATGAATTGACAAAGCAGATAGCGTATCCTTTTCTAGCTCCGCAACGTTGCCAGATCGATTTTTTTAACAATGTAGAAATATAATTAACAAAATTTTTAATCTCAATTATGAAAATTTATGATTTAATCATTATAGAATATAATTCTTGACGGATAAAATATAATTGCTTAAACAAGAATGAACAGTTAGGCCCGGTTGTACAAAAGCCGTTTAAATTTCGTAGGTAATCGTGATTAATCTCACAAGAGCCAATCACAGAAAAAGTCTTCCCTGATTGGTTCTCATGGAATTAATCACGATTAAAATTTAACCGGCTTTTGTACAACCGGCACTTAATATTACATCAGATTTACCGGTATCAGCCGTCCTCCATACATCATCATCGTTCTCCACTGCCATTATAACGTGGACCTCACTAAAATATTTTGCGACATGATGGCTTTAGCCATTGGAATTACAGAGGAAAAATTGATAGCTTCTTTATTTGTCTCTTCACTGATTTATCAATATCAATGCTATCACTTCATGTACTCCATTCCAATGCAATGGGTGAATACATGCATACAACATATCCGTGACAGATTCCAGCTAGTGCCGGGTCTGGGTATGAACAATGCCTCTCCATCTTCCTCGGTCTTCCCACCATCGCTCATCCTCAACCTGTCGCCATCTGTATCCTCTCTTCTTTAATTCTTTAACCACATCTTTCCATCATCGTCGCGGTCGTCCTCTTGGTCTCATCTCTTCCAGCATTTTCTTTGGCAGTCGATCCTCTCCTATTCTCTTCACGTGCCCAGACCAGTGTAGTCTCATGCTTTCTATCTTTCCTCTTATGCTTTCAATGTTCAGTTCTCTTCTTATCACCTCAATCCTAGCTCTACTGTTTCTACGTGTCTTTTCCTTTATTGCCCTGAGGAAACTCATTTCTCCTGCTTATATTCTCTCTCTGTGATAGTCCATGTATCAGCACCATACAACATGATAAGTAGATAATACATCTTATACATCATGAGAGACGTATGGAGTAAGTATGAAGCATAATCTTTACTTTTTCTGGTATTTTTCCATCTTACTTTTTCTACAATGGGAATGGATGAATAAGGTACGTATTAAGCTGCGTACACATACTCGCGCTTCCAACCCGCACTGAGCACGCTCCTCCCTCGTACCGCCCTCGTTCCTCCATCGCACGGCAGTCGCTCCGCCTCCGCTCTCCAGTCGCACCCATCATGAACGTTACGGAAGATGTTAGATCTTCTCGCGTTCCCCGGTCGAACCACTGTTGCTCGCCGGTCGATCATCAATCGCTCTGCTGGAGTGACGTTCGGTTGCGGAGCAGAGCGACAGTCTGTACGCACCTATACATTCACCCATAAGCCCTGGCAACTGGTGTGTTGCTAAAATGTCCTTTGGGGGACAAAATGAGTTGGGGGCATTATTTCTTATGCAGCATTCACATGTTGGCGCAATGAAAGCCAATGATCAGCGCCAGTGTGTGAATTGGTAGGTGTTTATGGGCCAAAATTTGGACTAAAAATTCATTATAGTGATCATCAGATCATACTACAGATGCTAGATTGTGACAGCCGGTCGCCAAAATCTGGTGACCAGCTGGTGTCACTTGGGTTGCAGCCCACCAGCAACCCTGTTTCTTACTAGTGTCCCAGCGTGCTTTACACTA
This sequence comes from Nilaparvata lugens, assembly GCF_014356525.2. Taxonomy (NCBI): domain Eukaryota; kingdom Metazoa; phylum Arthropoda; class Insecta; order Hemiptera; family Delphacidae; genus Nilaparvata; species Nilaparvata lugens. The sequence continues at coordinate 38,602,278 of NC_052511.1, read as the reverse complement.
GGAACAATGGTTGGTCTCTAGCTACCCACTGGTGGCTAAATAGTCAACAGTCAGACATGAACTACAACTTTAGTACTTTCGGATCTCCTGTTGATCCAACTTGTCCAACTATACTTCCATCAACTTCCATTCAATGGGGTTTTATTCACTGTCCGACGTCTGTTCAACATTTAATATTGGACCAGTAGTCGGATAGTGAATGACCTGCTTAAAAATTACTACGTTTGATATAGAGATTATCCTACCGTTAATATTATTATTTATCCGGAAAATATATTTGCTCAAGAGATGGCACTAGATGACATAACCTATACAAAAATGAAACTTTTTATGGGAATACGTTCAACTGTCGATCAGTCAGATATCGACAGTTAAAATTTGATAGTCGACTACTTTCCCACATTGCAGTGAACAATGAGATATTGAAAGAAAATCATAATCTAGATGCAATATAGGCTACCTTTATTCAAGTCATAATGAATAATATAATGTCCGGTTGTTGTAGGTTCTGAAAAATATTAAAATAGCTTTGGATAGTTGAATATTATATTATTATTATACTTCCTTATTTGGAAAATTTTTCCGTTCTTACCTTTTCCTGCTCCTGTGACAAGAACTTGTTTCCCTTTGAAAGTTATATCCATCCTTCAATCAATCCTAAAAAAATTAATTTTAAATTACTAAAAATGCACTAGGTACAGATTATTATCAATGTATCTGACAATAAAGTTTGAAACAATATTGTAGTATCACTATAGTATTACCACTAAGATGAACTTGTAAGAGTTGTTTGTTATTACTCATGCTTATTACGTTGGTTGAGCTGTGATGCAATGCATCAAGTTATTGATAAACGAGTTCAAAATATCAGTGACCTTGAGGAACTAGACAAATACCAGTTACAATGAAACCAATTACTGCTGTAGTTTAACTATCGGTATAGTAGGCAAAAATATCAAGATGAGCTGACTTATTACGGTACAAATTCATTTTAAATATTCATAATACACAAATCATATAGGCCTACATGATCAGATAAGGACCAAAAACTGTTCCCTTTCCAAATTTTGTTCGAAAAAAGTTATGTTGCTTCACTTTATCGATTCCAATCAAATTTTGAGTCCAGGAATATAAAAACCAAAATTTAGGATTTTTATGAATGTTGTGATGGTACATAGTTTCTCGCTGTATCATGATTCTTCATGAGAAAGAAGTTAACTTAGTGATATGAGGCCGCTGTGATATAGTAGATTAATATTTACTATAATTATATTTCCTTTTTCATAATTATATTATTCGTTTTTGTAATTATAATATTCCTTTTTTATAATTTAATTAGAAATAATTACTTTTTAGACTATAGTGTTTAAATAAAAATTTGGGAAGGAACAGTTTTGGGCTGTGCCTGTTGGTCCTTCCCAATCATTTTAATGAATTGTGTTCTGGTATCAATAAATAAATATTTCATGATCTCGTCTACTTATGTCAGGACTCAACTGAGAGTGAGTAGAAACAAAAATTGTAGAGGATCCTGAAAGTCGCTAAATTATCGATCCAAATAAATATAGTGAGGTCCACGTTATAATTCCAGTATTCTATTAACATTGGTGATGCTATCCTTGTCTATGAATTGACAAAGCGCTATCCTTTTCTAGCTCTGCAACGTTGCCAGATCGATTTTTTTAACAATGTAGAAATATAATTAACAAAATGTTTAATCTCAATTATGAAAATTTATGATTTAATCATTATAGAATATAATTTCTTGACGGATAAAATATAATTGCTTAAACAAGAATGAACAGTTAGGCCCGGTTGTACAAAAGCCGTTTAAATTTCGTAGGTAATCGTGATTAATCTCACAAGAGCCAATCACAGAAAAAGTCTTCCCTGATTGGTTCTCATGGAATTAATCACGATTAAAATTTAACCGGCTTTTGTACAACCGGCACTTAATATTACATCAGATTTACCGGTATCAGCCGTCCTCCATACATCATCATCGTTCTCCACTGCCATTATAACGTGGACCTCACTAAAATATTTTGCGACATGATGGCTTTAGCTATTAGAATTATAAAGGAAAGATTGATAGCTTCTTTATTTGTCTCTTCACAGATTTATCACTATCAATGCTGTCACTTCATGTACTCCATTCCAATGCAATGGGTGAATACATGCATACAAAATATCCGTGACAGATTCCAGCTAGTGCCGGGTCTGGGTATGAACAATGCCTCTCCATCTTCCTCGGTCTTCCCACCATCGCTCATCCTCAACCTGTCGCCATCTGTATCCTCTCTTCTTTAATTCTTTAACCACATCTTTCCATCATCGTCGCGGTCGTCCTCTTGGTCTCATCTCTTCCAGCATTTTCTTTGGCAGTCGATCCTCTCCTATTCTCTTCACGTGCCCAGACCAGTGTAGTCTCATGCTTTCTATCTTTCCTCTTATGCTTTCAATGTTCAGTTCTCTTCTTATCACCTCAATCCTAGCTCTACTGTTTCTACGTGTCTTTTCCTTTATTGCCCTGAGGAAACTCATTTCTCCTGCTTATATTCTCTCTCTGTGATAGTCCATGTACAGCACCATACAACATGATAAGTAGATAATACATCTTATACATCATGAGAGACGTATGGAGTAAGTATGAAGCATAATCTTTACTTTTTCTGGTATTTTTCCATCTTACTTTTTCTACAATGGGAATGGATGAATAAGGTACGTATTAAGCTGCGTACACATACTCGCGCTTCCAACCCGCACTGAGCACGCTCCTCCCTCGTACCGCCCTCGTTCCTCCATCGCACGGCAGTCGCTCCGCCTCCGCTCTCCAGTCGCACCCATCATGAACGTTACGGAAGATGTTAGATCTTCTCGCGTTCCCCGGTCGAACCACTGTTGCTCGCCGGTCGATCATCAATCGCTCTGCTGGAGTGACGTTCGGTTGCGGAGCAGAGCGACAGTCTGTACGCACCTATACATTCACCCATAAGCCCTGGCAACTGGTGTGTTGCTAAAATGTCCTTTGGGGGACAAAATGAGTTGGGGGCATTATTTCTTATGCAGCATTCACATGTTGGCGCAATGAAAGCCAATGATCAGCGCCAGTGTGTGAATTGGTAGGTGTTTATGGGCCAAAATTTGGACTAAAAAGTCATTATAGTGATCATCAGATCATACTACAGATGCTAGATTGTGACAGCCGGTCGCCAAAATCTGGTGACCAGCTGGTGTCACTTGGGTTGCAGCCCACCAGCAACCCTGTTTCTTACTAGTGTCCCAGCGTGCTTTACACTAGGAACAATGGTTGGTCTCTAGCTACCCACTGGTGGCTAAATAGTCAACAGTCAGACATGAACTACAACTTTTCAACTTTAGTACTTTCGGATCTCCTGTTGATCCAACTTGTCCAACTATACTTCCATCAACTTCCATTCAATGGGGTTTTATTCACTGTCCGACGTCTGTTCAACATTTAATATTGGACCAGTAGTCGGATAGTGAATGACCTGCTTAAAAATTACTACGTTTGATATAGAGATTATCCTACCGTTAATATTATTATTTATCCGGAAAATATATTTGCTCAAGAGATGGCACTAGATGACATAACCTATACAAAAATGAAACTTTTTATGGGAATACGTTCAACTGTCGATCAGTCAGATATCGACAGTTAAAATTTGATAGTCGACTACTTTCCCACATTGCAGTGAACAATGAGATATTGAAAGAAAAACATCGATATATTGAGTGATTGACATAATTGTTTTGATCTTGATTGAAATCAAAATATATTAATAATAATTGGGTAGGTACTCTCGATATTTTTATTTTTAATCCGTATTGGATAATATAAAGTCCTTTTCTGGGCCTATGTGTTGAAAAAGTTCAAAGTAAGCTACGATGACGATGATTTATTATCATAATTCAAAATTTAACATTCAATATTGGATGAATATTATAACGATAATATCAAATAATGAATATCGATATCGGGATACCAACGAAACTAAAGCTGAAATATCGATATTTATTTGGTATCAATATATCGATATTTGATTGGAATCAGAGTATCGATATTAAAAACGATCGAAGTTCTACCCCTAGTCGATAATTGACAGAAATGAAAAAACATTTATAGGTTATGTTAATTTGTAAATTGTACATGCTCTACATGCGGTGATAAGGAGGATAATTATGTAGATTTTATGCGGGGACTTATGCTTAATTATTTTAGATTAAAATCTTTACTGTAATTACAACAATTTCTAGTCATGCTCATCTCATAAACATATTGATTTTAACAGGTAAGTAATTGATGTACATTTAGATCCAATTCAATCAATCATGTTTTATTTTGAACTGAATAAGGATTTTGATATTGTAGGTCACTAAGGACAGGCACAAGACAAGTCTGTCGAACAATGTCTGTTGAGACATGTTGTAAAACTTGTGATATTGTGTCATCAGTGGAAGGCTTTAGACGTTTGACAGCAGCTTCTAACATAAAATAAACAATAACCAATAATTAAAAACATTGGAAAATTACCAATTATAATGATACAAAAGTAATTTAACCTCAAAAGTAGAGCAAAAAATCAAAATCAAACATCGAGGACTCAAAAACGTTTGTTCAAAGCCTTTATCTGATGACACAAAACTCTGTTCAAACATGTTCGACAGACTTGACCTGTCATAAGGGTGCTCAATAACAACAGGACAAGTGTGCTGAACATGTATGTACACACATGCTGTATAATAGCAGTTTCTAACAGAAAATAAACAACCAATAGCAATAAACCACTGGTAAATTAAGAATTATAATGATACAAAAATAATTTAACCTCAAATAGAACAGAGGAGAAAAAATGTTTCAAAAAGTCAACATGACTACTTGTTTGTACACACTTGTCCTGTCTTAGTGGCCGTCCTAGGTGAATTTCACGAAACAATAATATTCTATGAACAATTAATAGACTACATTTCTTGACTATTATCTAAGGTCACTCTAATAAAATCTGTCTAATAAAATCGAGAAAATGGGGTGAAAAACTAGGATCAACCTAGACCTTCCTTTAAAAATTTTGATGGCCCTTGTTCAGCCTCAGGGTTTGAATGGCACTCACACCTGACGTTATATTGAAAAAAGTAAAATGAAATGATCAAAACATCACTCTTCCACAAAAGACCACAATCCTGAAAATTCGATTATGTCGGTTTAAACAGCCCGAACTGTGACAACCTGTAATTTATTTTCAAAGATTAGACTCCTTCAGGGAAGCAATGCTTTAAACATTCACCTTGTTTAACAACATACGGAACATGGGCCCAGAGATGAACATTCAAAAAATGAATCCATTAAAAAAGTGAACGGAATAAGTGAGGTCAAGATCTTGATCGGCAGAACCCACTCACTATATTTCCTATAGAGCATGGAGTAAAATCATAAAATAGCCTTCATTACTCAGTTAATGAACGTGATTAATCACACATTCATAAGTACCAGAGACAAGAAATATAGCTTCCTTATGCTTCCTTTATCTATGTAAGTACTCATACATTGGGAATCAAGGAGTGATCCTTGGTCTAGTGGATAGAGTGCTTGCGTAGCAGCATAGGGATCCCGGTTTCAAACCCACTCAATACCAAAAGTTTTTTAACCAGATCACTCCCGTGTTATCTGATGGACACGTTAAACTGTCGGTCCCGGCTGAAGTATGACAGTCGTAAGGCTCATTGACGGCTTAAATTATATATTCAGGCGGTGGGACCTTCCCGCAAGGGACTCCCCACCAACAAAAGCCATAAGAATTTACTTATTTATTCGGAATCAAATCGTTTAACCAATCACGTTAAACAATAATTTATTCCACGACTTAACTTCCATCACTCAAAAATATTATTCTCATAAAATAATATATATGGAACAATAGCATATAAATGTCATTTGATTGATGATTATATTGATAATGATTTATTGCTGGAAATGTATGAGTTAACTCTTGATTTATCGAGCTTTTCTTTCATCAAGAATACTTTCATTTGATCCCTCATGTCAATTAAATACTTCACATGTTCATCTATTGCATAGAATGTTGCTGTGTCCAACTCCAGATTCTGAAAAAAGAGAATATAAATATTATACCTACTGTGATTTTTATCACTTCATAATTGGTGCAATGTACAATAATACAATGTTTTTCTATTCAAAAGTTATGAAAATTAGATTAGTGAGGTTTTGAAGCATCTAAATTTAAAAATCTACGTTGAGTAAATAATTAACGACTGAAAATTTTGTGAAGTGAACAAATACAAGACTTGACCTATTTCGGACTATATGTAACCTTATCTAAATTTGGGAGAGGAATAGCACAAGGTTACCTTATTTTTTCTCTCCCTATCATTTTGATGATGTGCTTATTGTATCAATCAATCAATAAAGGTCCTCGTTATAATGGCAGTGAAGAAAGATATGAGAATAGTGTTGCAGATTTTCTGCCGTGTAATCTGATGAAATATTGAAGAGGATGAGGTGGTTTGGGCATGTGCAGCGACGGGAGGAGGTTATTTATGTTGGACGAAGAGTGCAGGATTTGGTTTTGGATGGTGTGAGAGGACAAGGTAGACCTAGGATGAGGTGGGGAGATAGAATAGCGGCTGACTTGCGGGAGAGTGGTTGGAGGAGAGAGGAAGCATTGGATAGGGCTTTGTGGAGAGGCAGACTAAGAGAAAGGAATGCCGACCCTATTTAAATGGGATAAGGCACAGCCAAAGAAGAAAGAAGAAGAAGAATCTGATGAAATATTAACTGTCAAATTGAAAAAGAAATTATCAATTAAATTTTATTCATCAAGAAAATATATTTTTAATGATCATATAATAAATTTTCACAATTATTGAGATAACATATTATATTCTGTTAATGAATTATATTTCTAAATTTCTTAAAAACGATCTGGAAACGTTGCAGAGGTAGAAAAGGATAGAGCGATCTGCTTTGTCGAATGATAGACGAGGATAGCAACACCAATGTAAATCAAGCACTGTCATTATAACGTGGACCTCACTATAGTTGTTAGCTTAGGTCTAGGCCAACATTATCGACTTTAGCTCAGATTTTTGAAATTTTGTAAAATACGGTAGTCCACTCAAAACTAATATACGGTTGAAGTAGATTACTAGAATGATAAGTTTTACCTCCATCCCCTTTTCAGCGAATAAGTACTCTTTATAATGCAATTAGACTAAAGAAGTTGAACATATATGGTACACTTAATAAGAGGAAACTGAAAGAAATTTATCTTAAATTTCACTGACCTCCACAATTGTCCACTTCTTGTGGCGGTCAATAGTGACTGGAAAGGAAGAGAAGAGTCCCTTGCTGATTCCATACTGGCCGCTTGACTCTACAATCATGCTGACTGGGCTTGTAGTCCCCCTCCACCAGTTTCTCAAATGACTGCAAATTGCATTGCCAATGAAGTAGTCTCTTGAATTACCGTTTGTCAGTTGCAGGTCCTGTTAATTCACCATAGAAATATATTGATAGACCTAGTCTACATGGAATTTTTCTGAGTATTTCGTGAAATTTCACTGTGTGTTTACTATTTCACTGTGTTTAAGGTGCGGCAGCGAATTGGTCAATTTAAAGTATCTTCAAAAAATGATACAGTTCTTTCAAATTAATTATAAACTTTTATTATTCATCTGTTCATTCTTTTATTTATTCTAATTCTTGATCTATCTATTCACAGATAAAATATACAATGTAAAGCAATTAAGAACGCACTTAAAAATCTCTTTCTAGTGGTTCGTAACTCACTTGAAGCTTTAGGCTCACTCATCTCTCATCTCTGCTGGACTCGCACACTACAGTGACAGTGAACAGTGAAAATATAATTTCCATAAGTTCCAATGGTATTATTCATACTCACTCGGCCGTGCTGAGTAGAAATAGTTCAATTAGAACTCGTTGGAATTACATTTTCACTGTCCCTGTTTAGTGCGAATTCGGTATACCCACGTACTTGTCTGGAGCTTATGAGGACATTACCCTCATGCAATTGCAGTTTTCACACTCACCGATTGTCGACCGACACTCAGAATTGTCCTCTGATTGGCTAATTCTCACCAAGAGCCAATCAAGGACTATTCTGAGTATCGGCCGATTATCAGTAAGTGTGAAAACGGCTACGGCCCTTATGCAGATACTTAGTTTAAACGGAGAAATGTCAGCTGTTTGTTTGAACCCGAATGAAACACATTATGAAAAATGAAATGTAATAACTTTTGTTACTAGATTATGCAAGATCATTTGTTGAGTCTTTCAATTATGTAACTATCAAACTATAATACTTGTCTTATTTTATCATTATAGGCCGGACAATTTATGTTTTTTAATTATAAAGAGTTTTGATTATTCAGTATCTCAAGGTGCGTACAATCTCATGCGTCACGAATACGCGCATTTCGCTTTTCATCAGCTGATGTTAATCTGTATCTTACTATTTCTGTACAAATAAACGATACCGTGAAAATGTGATGCTGCGTACAAACTCTTTTTTGAAGAATGAGAATCCTCTCACAACCAATTGCATGGCCCCACAGTACTAGTAGCTCTGTGAACAGTAGACCTCACGCAGTTTTCTCATCCACAAGTAGCTGATTTCACCTGTTCTAGTTGATTCAGTTTAATCACAATTCACAGTTGAATCATAATTTACTCTTAAAAACTGTTATTTGTTTTCTCCAAGATCAAAAATCTGGTGTGGTGCACTCACACAACTTTCCTTGCCGTTATGAAAATTGATCAACTGACGCTAGTGTTCCCGCGCATATCAAGTCTACTGTTCAAAGATCTGAGCCAGCTGGTGACAGGACAATAGCGCTGCAGACACACGAAGTCTGCTATCTCTTCATAGTGAATAATTTAATAGAATCAACAGTTGCCAACAGTTTGCAATTGAATAATCTTATTTTCTCTAATTTGAGCTTATTTTCAATTTTAGGTGAAAATGCTACTGAACATTAATTGTAGAGATTTTATGCTCAATCTTTCCCACTTGAATTTTTTTGTTTAAATTGTATCTAAAGCCTTATAATTGGGAATCTAAAATCAAACTTTGCATAGATGGTGCAGTGCTCCTGAAATTTTTACAGATATGAGACTTGTGGCAGTTGATAGAGCTTATCAATGACTTTTCTAGGTATGAATTTGATCAAAATCGTTGTAGCAGTTTTCGAGAAAATCGCGAAAACCCCTGTTTTAGACAACATTTTCGCCATTTTAGCCGCCATCTTGAATTGCATTTGATCGAAATTGTTCGTGTCGGATCCTTATAGTGTAAGGACCTTAAGTTCCAAATTCCAAGTTATTCCGTTAATTGGGAGATGAGATATCGTGTACACAGGCGCACATACACTCATACACACACACACACACCACACACACACACACACACACACCACACACACACACAACACACACACACACACACCACACACACACACCACACACACACACACACACACACACACCACACACACACACACACACACACACACACACACACACACACACACACTCACACAGACCAATACCCAAAAACCACTTTTTTGGACTCAGGGACCTTGAAATGTATAGAAATTTAGAAATTCCGGCACCTTAATTTTTTTCGGAAAGCAATACTTTCCTTACCTATGGTAATAGGGCAAGGATAGTAAAAACTCACTTCAATAAACTCAGTTCAAGTTTGAATTTTTATCCCATATCATAATTTGTCCAGTTCCGTGATAATCTTTCCATCTGATAAAAATATTTCTAAACTATTTTAAAATTAATTTTTTTGTTCAATATCAAGAATATTATAATTTCTTCAGCATTATTTATTATTTTTTTATCTTCAATCACCAATTTGTTTTTCAAATGTGAGAATATTGATACTGATGGGCACGCATTATAAAAAATATTGAAACAATACCTTATATAAATAGACACGGCCAGACATCTGTGTAATGCATGCAATAAATAATCCACTTGTCAGCTGATTGATTCTGAATAATTCTATAGTCTGATTGATCCTATCTTCAAAGTAGATGAAATTTTGCATTTTGCAAGGATAATATGGAAAGAAAAGGAATTCCTCCATACTCTGATATCACTATATATAATTATATATATCATATATAGTGATATCAGAGTATGGCGGAATTCTTTTTCTTTTCATATTATCCTTGAAATGCAAAATTTCAAAAATCCTTGTGTGTACATCGACGCGCAGTTGAAAAAGGAATATTCCTCCCAAATCTCATGGAACTCTATCAACGCGTTTGGCCTTAATCGCGTTACATCGCGACAGACAGACAAAAGAAAATCCGAGTTAAAACATAGACCTCACTACGATCGGTCAACAATTTCGTACTCGACTATGAAACAATGCTTGTTTTGCCGTTACCAGGCAAGGATGGTATATAGCAGGTTGCCTCGATCGCGTTTACGTACGCGCATGAGATGGCATGAGCTTACGTCAGACTGCGACCTCTCGGCCGGCAAATGCGGGCTTCCCATATGAATTACATATAAAACACCGCGTCAAATATCAATTCCTCACATGAAAACCGCTGTATTGATACAAAATATGAACATGCGATTGAGTTCTATTTTTGGCAAATAAATTTCAAATTTCAAATTCAGAAAGAAACTAGCTTTACATCAATATGTCATTTGAAAACATTAATTAATTTCCAAAAGTATACAAAATACTTGAATCTATCACTATATTATTCAATTTGCAAAACCGATTTATCAGTGAAAAGGCTGGTAATTTATTTGTTTTGTACATATTTTGAACAATAATACGACAAAATAAAGAAAACAAATATAATTTTACGCTGGTCATCCAATTATATTTAGAAATGATTGTTTTTTTATTTGACAATCGTTTGTAAAAGTAAATAGTATCAGCGCCCGGAATTTTTATTGAATATTTGTTCTAATATTTTCTCAAAGAGGATAAAATGCTGAACATTTTGATGTCATTCACTTCTATGTGGTGTTGATGGTAATTTGCTGTAAGGGCTCAAAGTTAGGCATTTTTACGTTTGAATACATGTTAAGCCGGACCGAGAGGTCGCAGCATGACGTCACACCACAGCCGGCTGCTTCTCCATGCGTCTTGAGGCTCGATTACACGGGGCGAGTTTACTCACTACTCGCTGGCTAGTTGGCTAGTAGCTAGTAAACTCGCCCTGTGTAAACCCATACTAGCCGACTCGCTGGCTACTAGCCAGCGAGTAAAAAAGCTGAAGAAAAAGTAGAAGACCAGTCAACTTTACTCACTACTAGCCAGCGTTTGAGTGAGCTTGCTAGTAAACTAGCCGTGTGTAAAGTGATTTGCTAGTTTTAAAAGCGGCAAGTGACAAGCCAGTTGTCGTGAAAATGTCGGAGGAATTTGTTATAGCCGGTGTTGTTGTTTTGTCAAATGTCTTAAAAAACGAGTTAATACATAGGGAAAATGAGAAAACGAAACGGCGTCGCAGAAGTGTGTGGGTGAAAGAGTGGATAAGAAGACGGGCAAGTTATGGTGTATCAAGTTCATTATTAATGGAGCTGAAAAACGAAGATCCCGTGGCATATCGCAATATGTTAAGAATGACAAGTGCACAATTCAATGATTTACTGGGTATGGTGAATGTAATGCTGAAAAAGCAGGATACAATGATGAGGATGGCTAAGAAACTTAGCAATATCACTGTCATTCTACTTCATTTTCACACAAACACGTGTCACAACAACTCCGCAACTAGTTGGAGAGTGAGCGAGTGAGTGACTGGCGCTAGCTACATGAAATCGACCACTAGCGCACTCGCCGGCTAGTAAAAAGCCAGCGAGTTGGCGAGTAAACTAGCCCCGTGTAATCGAGGCTTTAGGCCAGTTTCACACGGCAGAGACCTCGCTCCTGGAAGATCATATTACTGAAGATCATATTTCATATTTTGCAGCTCTCCTGTACTTTCATATGGGGATCTTACAAATAAGCCAACAGATCTAACAACTATGCCGACGTTTGCTCAAAGTATGACTCATCACTTTTTCTCAAAGTCTAACTTCCTTAAAAATATAGATAGAAGATTTCTGATTTCGGATTTGGATTCAGCGACCCCAAATTCTTTAAAGCGCAAGTCCCATTTTCAAAAATACCCGAAAACAAGGGAGTTATAGCTGTTTTTAATATAGCTTTCCATTATCATATGATTATATAGTAAACATACTAAGATAATAATACTCCTGCCTCACAAAGGGACAGACAAAGGTTTCAAGAAGTTTTTGAACACCTGAGAAGTTTAAACATAAACATTTTCAATTTTTAAAAGTTCTAGTTTTCCAAAAACATATTGAACTATGAAAAGATGAATCCAAATATGAAATCATAAATCATCACCCAATAAAATAGGAGGAAAAGGAATGTTGTACAGTAAAATTCACTAAATTTCAGTTGTCATTCAACAATCCAATTTATCAGGTTCAAATCGTTGAATATCACTTTAAATTACCAGCAATTATTGACTATTTCTTTTTAACTTCCATCCAACTTTTGGCGACTTCATTCCGGTCCTTGTAGATGTCAAGACTTTTATCCCAAAGAGCAGGTCGGTTGCAAACTGCAGTAATAAACAGCTCCACATCAAACTCAGACATCGCGTAATGACAGGTGTCAAAGTCAAGTCAAGTAAACAACTGACAAGTCAACAAGTGTCAACTGGAGAAGTGAGTGAGCAAGCACAGTGCTGCCATAATGTGAAAAGCATAACCATTGTACCAACTATTCTAAATTATCGTACTGTATTTCGTGAAGCCATGCTTTGTTAAAATCAGTTACTCAGAAAGCGTTTTTTTGTTGTTCGATGTTTTGTCGTCCTTATGAATTCTGTTGAAGCAAACATAATGTTATTTAAGAAGTTGTGGTGAACCTGTATAAAGAATTCATAGAATTCTTAGAATTCATAGGAACGGTAGAAAATCAATTTTACGAAAATGATGTACATGTAACTGGATTTAGAAGATCAATACGATAATGTGCTCTATCACAATTTAATCACAGAAATGTTTAAGTGAAAACGTTGGGCGCAAACCTTCTGCCATGAGACAAATAAATTTATGAAAAGCTTGATAGCTTGAATGGTGATCTGATATTTGTTACACGTTTTTAGTCTAAGACATAATATGTCTTAGACTAATTTTTAATGTTTCTTCAATCGGCAGGAAAACTTTGGTTTTTCAAAGTTATCTTACTCCCTTATTTTGGGGTATTTTCAGAAATCAAGATAAATATCCTACCAAATTCCCTACACGAATACAGTGTAAGTTGTATTATAATAGCTACAGTACTTACGTACTGTATAGTACAGTACCTGTTCGTTTTTACCGTATATGATAATAGAAAGCTTTAATAAAAACAGTCATAACTTCCTTGTTTTCAGATATTTTCGAAAACGGGACTTACGCTTTTAAGAATTTGGGGTCGCTGAATCCAAATCCGAAATCAGAAATCTTCTATCTATATTTTTAAGGAAGTTAGACTTTGAGAAAAAGTGATGAGTCATACTTTGAGCAAACGTCGGCGTAGTTGTTAGATCTTGCCTCTGCTTGCCTCGAGGGGAAAAGATGTGACAAAACGAGGTTCCTGGATAGGAGTCACCATGTAAAAGACACGATTTGACTCAATGTACTTCGACAAAAAGACGTGAACACTGTTCAGTGTTCAAGTTGCACGTCTCCTATCGTGTGAAAGTAGCCTAATGGGATCAAGGCGACCTTCTATACACTATTCTTGGTCACCAGGTAGCTGGCTGCCACAATGCTCCTCAGCTTTCACCTCTCCAAGGTGACACCCAATCTTCTAATAACTTACCTAATCTAATCGACAGAATTGACAGTTTTTTATCCCGCTCAAAAGCTCATATAATACGGTAACTTATTGCCGTTAAGTTCTACAATTCAACTGGTAATTGAGTTTGAAGCTTCGCTCCTAAAAGTTGTGGCTTTCATAAAAGTAAGTCAGGTTCTCATAAAGCTGTAATGTGCGTTGCTTTGTGACTAGATTTCCTTCCTGGTCTTTTAGTTATTTAAATGAGTAATTTTGTGTGTTTAAAACTGTTAATGTGGGTAAAAATTATGAATTTTAATTTGCAAATTGATGGTAATGTGATAAATTTTAAACCTCAAAGAATAGACGAATGCCACTTGATAAAATTGTTTTTCTGGTCGGTAACCAATCGTGTTTGTTGTTCATATAACTCCACACTTCACTTGTTAGAAATTTCAATTGAGAAAATTCCGAATAATCTGAGAAAATATAACTATTAAGTTCGGTATATCTTGCTATTGTTGGCTGAGCATTTCAAGTTGTACACTACTGGGTGTATTATCTGAAATTCCGTCAAATATTGAACAATTGATAATGCAATATTTCAAATCAAATTCCCAGATTCAAAAACAATCATTACAGATCCGTTGTTTTCCAGTTTTGTTAGAGATAAATGATTACCCACCCTATACACTTCTTATCTCACTTGATTTCAAGTCACGTTGACTCCCACATATAAATCTACAAGTTGTTGAATTTTTTGTCATTTCATATTTTCTAAAGACGTAGGTCGCTGTAGGAAACACATTGGGCTGAATATAAGTACCAGTGTTTGGTTGCAGTACAGTTTCTATCAATTAGAAAGGGTTTCTATGTTATTCGTGTTTGAAATAAGTGAGTATTATTATTATTATTATTATTGTTGGACTGAAAAACAATATTTTTGGTGTTTCACCTTTGTTAGTTTCACCAAGAAACTTTCCAGTATCTTACACAAATCTCTTACAGTATCTTGGTTTTTTTTTAATCTTTAGGTATAAAAAGTTAACATTTGAAGTATAAGAATAATAATGCTGTGAAGCGTCAATAGATGAGTAGTATTTTAGGATGTTTTGAAAAGCTCTTAATCAATTCAATTCAAAAAGTTCTTTATTCCTCATAGAAAAAAATATGATTCACAATATCTCCTGTCAGTTCTACATATTCTTACAAGAACTCATACATAAGAATAATATTTTTTTTACAATAGAAAACTCGAGCAAAGTAGTTGAAATTGAATCAACAAAAAATCTTAATCCTAGTTTTGATCATGATTGAGATTCATCACTCATCAGGATTGAATTCATCTGTGAAGAGACGTAAACCGACAGTGCTTTGAATCAGGAATGATCTTCACATGGACCTGAGGTCTGTGTGTGAAGACTAGTTCTTCGGACTGCCAATAATAAATGATACTATCTATCGATATTTTTGAACCCCTTCAGTCAATTTGAAAAATCTTGGTACAGTTGAATGAAAAAGACTAAGAAATTGTCAAAACCATTGATACTTAGAAAGACCGGTTTCGGTTCTTTATCAGCTTAACTTTTATCAGTTTATCAGAGATTGACAATGGTGTAATAACCGAAACCGGTCTTTCTAAGTATCAATAAATCTGTGTTTTTTTACAATTCCTTAGTCTTTTTCATTCAATATTAATAATTACCACAATATCAACTTCTCAACTACACAAAAAGTCTTGGTACAGTATCTAAAATATGTTTTATCTATTATTAATGATAATTTGAAAAATCTTGGTATCTTGAATATTTTCCCAGTTACAAACCTTCAAATGATCAGAAATCGCGTTGTAAGCTCGTACAGCCATTTGTTGGGATAGTCCAGTGATATTTTCTTTGGGAACAGATTTAGCAACGTCAGCAAATACCATTGCATCAATAGGTGCCATCGCTCCCACTATAACAATTCTTGCATCTTTTGAATAAGTGTTGATTTTTTGAGCCTGAAATCATTTTATAATGAACTACACTTAAATGTTTGCAATATGATTGTCCTTGCATAAAATATTCTTGAAGACTAAAATAATATTTTTGTAGATGAATAATTTTGTTGCACTCGTCACGTTTTGAATTGAAATACACTTTCAAGAAATTTCAATACTATTCAAGAATACTTTGTTTCAAAGATTCCAGAAATATTTTGTGTTTTTTGTATATCAATTATTATCTACTGTAGGCTGCAATTGTTAACTCATTCACTGACCAAATTTTTGTAGAGATGAAAGTTGAAATTCAGTGAAGTTACTTCAGTCCATCTAGAATGTTCTGGTGTTAGCAGTATTGCAACATCCACATCCTTGAAAGCTTTTTCCGGGTCATCTGTTGGAATTACATCTGCAAATGAGGGGAATATAAAGTTTAAATAGGCAATTTTCTTGATAAGTCTGTCAATTTTTAAACTAGTTCTTTCCGAATGAACGGTATTAATTTTCAACTTAGTAGATTGATTCCCTACGTTTATTACAATGTATATCAGTATAATGTTCAGCTTATGCATTAATTTTTGGATTCATATGCTTTTTTCAAATTTTTTGATAAAGCTAGAATTTTACTAGAATTATCATTAATGTTCAGCTATTTTATTCAAAAACATCTGCACTCTACAATTAGGCCTATTCAATTTGTTTCAAATGTTCAAGTCCTGAGTACATCAATGTTGTAGTATTTGTGAGTATTTTAAATGCTGAATATCCCAATTTCATTTAATGGAAAATTCTTATTTTCTGCAGGTTGAGGTGCATTCCTGAAGAAAACATCAGCAATGACTTACCAAACAATTTATTGTTGCTAACTTATCCATGACGGTGCTCCTTAGACAGAGAACTTGTTTTAAAGTAAGTTCAAGTAAATAGTTGATCCAGTTTATATATTTATTTATTACAGAAAAAAGAAGACTACATGCATTAAGCCCAAAACAGTCTTCACTACAATTTACAATCGTATTAAGCAAGTTAATAAAAAAAAGGAATACAATACATACAATTTACAAATACATAAGAAAAATATTAGGAAAGTATAAGTAATTGAAAGTAATCTAAGTATAAGTAATAAATACAGAATGAGGATAATAAGTTATGGAAAAGAATACAACTGAGCATAGAAACAGGTTATATGGAAACATATACATACACTGTGGAAGGAAAATTGATGAAAACAGAGGAAAAAAGAAAAAAATGCGTTAATATCAACAAATATTCAAGTATTAAGACTTTATATTGTTATGGCAAACACTTAATTATTATTTGTAAATATGTTCAGTCTATAGTATATTATATCGAAGTAGATTAATTTAAATACGGTAGTTAAAACTCACAGATCAAAATTACTTATAATCCAAATTATAGTGAGGTCTACGTTACAATGACAGTGGAGAAAGATAGGAAAGCAGCGTTGCTGATTCTCTGCCTTGCCATTTAACTGTTAAAATGTACAATTATATTTAATCGGTCAAGAAGAAATATTCTTCAATGATTTAATAATAAATATTCATAATTGAGTTGAAATATTTTGTTCATTTTGAAACGATCTCTGCAACATTGCGGAGCTAGAAAAGGATTGTGCAATCTGCTTTGTCAAATGATAAACAAGGATAGCAACACCAATGTTAATCAAATACTGACATTATAACGTGGACCTTACTATAATAAAAATATTCATTGTTACAGTTCAGGTACATTTATTCAAGAAGTAGCCAGTAGCCAACTTTTGATGTAAAGTTGAGTTGAAATTAATTAAAATCAGTCATACAGGTCAATCAATATCTGATCTAATCTCATGACATACTGTACCTTTAAGAAGTGTAAATCCAGCTGTTACAACTTGTGAGGCCAATGCAATAACAATGTCGTGATGAATGCCTTTGAAGTCGAACAAAATCAGCTCTATGGGTTGGTCGGTTCCAAAAGCTCTGCCTTTCAGCAAGTTGTAGACTGTCGATTCGGCTGGTTTACACGAAGCGCAAGATATTACCACTCTCAGAGCTTTTTTCTCTTCTTCTCCTTGTTTTACCTATTTAATTTCATTGTTTAGATGTCTACGAGATTCTTGAAATATATAGACACACACATATATATATATCACTGAATTGTCTCCTTTTTAAAAATTTACCAACATACAATATCTTTAAATTTATCAACAATTCAAACTTTTAATTGTAAATACTTGTATTTGCGGATTTCTCTTCAAGATATCTATTAAATAAAAGTCTATCAATAATATGACGCAATATCTTAAGATTAAATAGGTAGGCCTAATGTGCTGTGTGTAGCCTACTCCTGATGAAAAGTTTCTGCTTAAAGTCTGCTTCATAAATTGAAAGTTATTTGCTCCAACATCGTTTTTTGGTAGCTCAAAAACCAATTAAAATTGTTGATCAATCCGTCAAGAAGAAATATTCTCCAATGATTTAATAATAAATATTCATAATTGAGATGAAATATTTTGTTCATTTAAAAACTACCGTATCTATGCAACTTTGCGGAGCTAGAAAAGGATAGTGCAATCTGCTTTGTCAAATGATAAACAAGGATAGCAACACCAATGTTTATAAAATACTGTCATTATATCGTGGGCCTCACTGTAATAAAAATAGTCATTGTTACAGTTCGAGTACATTTATTTAATAAGTAGCCAACTTTTCATGTAAAGTTGAGTTGAAATTAATTAAAATTATCAATTTATTAGATCATACCTGATCTAACTAATTAATCAATCAATCTCTTTATTCAAAACATACATACAAAAAATGTATATGAATGCGTACGTTTTTTCAACAAAATAATAAAATAAATAGCCTACAACAAAAAAACAAAATAGGCTACATCAAAAATAGTTAGTCTAAATACGTAATAAGTTGGCACTACAAAATTCTTCATAACTGTACAATTCCAATTCCACTATACTTTTTCAGTTTGTTTTTAAACCTTGTAGTATATTTTCCATGATTAATACTATTAGGAAGGTAAGTAATGAATTTGATGTCTATATAGGTTAGGCTTTGTTTGTACCTTCTCTTTACTACTGTTCTTTACTATCTGTTCTTTGATAATATAGTTGTTCCTATTTCTTGTATTATAGTCATACACACTAGATTGCTTGGGGAATTTGTCTTCATTATTTTTTACGTGTAATATTGATTAGTAAATATAAAGTCCATACACCGTCATTAATTCTAACTTTTTAAAAAATGCCCTGCGCGATTCTTGTCTATTTAAATTAAATATTTTTCTTACTGCTTCTTTTTGGAGTTATAATATCCTGTTAAAATTAAATGAACTAGTCCCACCATAAATCTCAATGCCATATGAAATATGAGACTGGACAGAGGCATAATACACGAAGTTAATAAATTACAAATGTGTGCCAGCCTCCTAAGTGCAAATATTCCTGTACTTACTCTCATGACTCATCTCATGGCATACCTTTAAGAAGTGTAAATCCAGCTGTTACAACTTGTGAGGCCAATGCAATAACAATGTCGTGATGAATGCCTTTGAAGTCGAACAAAATCAGCTCTATGGGTTGGTCGGTTCCAAAAGCCCTGCCTTTCAGCAAGTTGTAGACTGTCGATTCGGCTGGTTTACACGAAGCGCAAGATATTACCACTCTCAGAGCTTTTTCTCTTCTTCTCCTTGTTTTACCTATTTAATTTCATTGTTTAGATGTCTAAGAGATTCTTGAAATATATAGACACACACATATATATATATCACTGAATTGTCTCCTTTTTAAAAATTTACCAACATACAATATCTTTAAATTTATCAACAATTTAAACTTTTAATTGTAAATACTTGTATTTGCGGATTTCTCTTCAAGATATCTATTAAATAAAAGTCTATCAATAATATGACGCAATATCTTAAGATTAAATAGGTAGGCCTAATGTGCTGTGTGTAGCCTACTCCTGATGAAAAGTTTCTGCTTAAAGCCTGCTTCATAAATTGAAAGTTATTTGCTCCAACATCGTTTTTTGGTAGCTCAAAAACCAATTAAAATTGTTGATCTTATATCATTAGCCCTCTTATTTCCCTTAAACTCAAGTCTCAGACTAATGTGGGTTTCATCCTCAGAAAAGAAGTTTATTTATTCTCACTAAGTTTTAAATTTAATTTAGACTTCTAAAATTGTCTACCTAACTGTAGGGATCTAAAAGTGTTTCAATGAATGGCTTTGCTTTGCATACTACCTTTTTAATAATATTATAGTAAACATGTACCAAATATGAATTATACATTTAAATTAATCATTTCAAATTATACATACTACTCACAACATGAGAATAACCACCGTATTCTTCTCTTTGCATATAATTTTTCAGAACTGAAAGCATTTAAAATATTTTTAAAATGTCAACTTAATTTTGTTTTTATTGCTGGATGTGCAGTATAAACTATTTTTTAACAATTCGACAGTTTAAAGTTTGGTTTGTTCAAAGTTTGGAAGAATTTGTTAAACTCTCATGCATCAGAATGATGAATTTCAAAGTCTATTAATATGAAAAAATGATCTTATCAAACATGTGTTATGTAGGTACTCACTGACACAACATTTCTATCATTTCATAATCAAATGTTTATAATTTGGAATCATTCTGTTTCCATTCAATTATTTAAACCTATGAAAAATAGAAGCATTGGAACTGCCCTGTAGAATAGTAAAGGCAGATAACACAGTAACAGACGGACGCATGCAGACAGAGGAAATTCTCCGTCTGTCTGTTGGGGATACTTCAACATACTGATATAGAAGTGAAACCTCGGCTTCGTTTGACCACAATCTAAGGCTGGTCACACACCGATCAGTCAAGGCAAGACTAGTCACGTTTAGTCACAATACTTTACATAGTTGCTTATGGAGTCATGTCCAATTGCAATGACTAATAAGTGTGTGTTGCGTCATAAGCAGCAATGTGAAGTATTGTGACTAAACGTGACTAGTATTGTCTTGACTAATCGGTGTGTGGCCAGCCTAACAAAACAGTAGTTTCTGTTTTCAGTTATAAAAAACAGCAGTTATTTTACTACAATTGATTAGTACAAATTGAGTTGATTAAAAAATTCCAAGCAATAATTAAAAGTGGTTGAATGTAAAATAATGTATATTTTATTAGAAAAATACAAACGGATTTTAATTCAAGTATTTTAGATTAGATGTAGGCTATCACATAAAACTTATAAAAACTTTAACTTCAAAATAAACTACATTACATTTTAACTTTATCACCTGTAATATTTAAATATGTATAAGATTATAAAGAAAAAATTCAGTAATAAAAACTCTCCATTCTTTGATTTAAAGATAAAGAAAATTCAAATGTTTCAAGATACTGCAGTTGTGTAGCTCCTTACCTGCTGAAAGTTTATATCAATGACCCTCTATCTATTTACCTTCACTATAAACTAAATAAATGCACTTCATTTTTCCACCGATGGTTTTCTATGTATTATTTCTTAATAATGCGGCTTCATTATTTGAAGTTGAAACGTAATTCAGTATTGGTTTTGTAGAGTTTTTCAAATATGGACTCTTCCATCAAAGTTGATAACTTCTTTGACACTTTTACCTAACTTAATGCACTTGTAATATTTAAACTCTTTATCTTGATCCTTATAATGATAAATGCGGTTCTGTCCTTTGTGGATTTATAATACTAGACTTCATCAGCAGCATAGACCATAGTTGATGGACTGACTATGACGAATTTCCTCATGGCCAGGTAGAGCAGTCCCCCAACAAGCAGGAAGCTCGAGCAAAGCAAGGTCACAGATAGCCAGGCTGGTAGAAATGGGTCCTCTGTAAATTAGAAAACATTTTTATTACGGTAGAGAAAATAATGGATCATCAATTCCATAAGATTTAATTTGATTGTATGGGAAGAGTTGTTGTGAGATTTTTCCATAATTGAAAGAATGAGACGTTGATGTTGTCAATATCACTATCACGTATGTTTAGAAATCCTTGAGCTCAGCTTTTATTTTATTATTTTCCCTCTCTTAGTATTAAGCCTAGTTTATACGATGCCAATTGGCAAGACAATTGTCTTAAGGCATGACAATTTGACTGGCATGAAATTATTGTTTCCGTGTAAACACTCCAGGCCAATTGCCTTGCCAACTATCCCGACAATTGGCCCGAAATTCAACTCTCCGGGAGTAGACTATGGACAGTCAATTGGGCTCAGCGAGCCCCCCACCACTCGGAATCACAGTTGTCGCGACAATTGGCGCCATGTGAACGGTGTAGTGAGCACCATGTGAACTAGTGCGCTGTCTTGTTTTTGCCAGTTCAGTCACAACAGATGACGAGAACTCGGACATGTTTAGCTGTCAACTGACGTGCCAATAGTTGGCCGCGTATAAACATCTCGTTTAACTGGCCTGGCCTACGACAATCGGCAACCACGTGATGACAATTGTCCAAAGACAACTGTCTCGCCAATTGGCGATGTGTAAACTAGGCTTTAGGGTGCTGCTCCTACTGGCGGACAAGTTCTCACTTATGCTAGTAGATTTCCACCAAGCTTATGCTATTTGAAGTGTTGAATAATAATGTAATGATAATCCTCAATCCATTCAGTTTGATTGTACATCATAACTCTTACTAGTTAGGAATAGAAGAATTAATACTATTATTGTTCAATTTATTATTTTTTAGTAAGGAATGTTCTTTATTTGAATTTATTGTAATGCATTGAATTTGTATTGCACAGTTAAATGCTTGTACTTTGTGGAAATAAATTTGAATTTGAAATATTAGTTCAAAATCAATTTAAATTACAAAACCAGGTTTCATGGCAACACCTGCCACATCTTCAGCTGAACAGTGGTCAGTTCAGCGTCAACAATATCAACGTCTTATTATTTCATATAGGCTATAATAATATCATATTTATATCTCCTAGCAGTAGTGCATTTATTTATGTGTTTTCACTGTACTTAGAGGTGAAGCAATACAATCAAAATTGATGTTTTGTCTCAAAATTCAACAGAGATATTTAAATTTTTTTGAAAGATTTGTCCCCATATTAGTAATAGAGCTATGTGATTGGTTCTATATCTTCTTGCAGTTTTTTAATTGTTGTAAAACATCATATATCAGTTTCTTATATCTGTGGATTTGAGAAATTTTTTCTACCAGTTGAAGTAATTATAACTCTTACTAGTTAGGAATAGAAAAATTAATACTATTATTGTTCAATTTATTATTTTTTAGTAAGGAATGTTCTTTATTTGAATTTATTGTAATGCATTGAATTTGTATTGTACAGTTTAATGCTTGTACTTTGTGGAAATAAATTTGAATTTGAAATATTAGTTCAAAATCAATTTAAATTCAGAACCAGGTTTCATGGCAATACCTGCCATATCTTCAGCTGAACTGTGGTCAGTTCAGCGTCAACAATATCAACGTCTTATTATTTCATATAGGCTTTTATAATATAATATTTATTTCTCCTAGCAGTAGTGTATTTATTTATGTGTCTTGTTCTTAAAATGTATGAATTCAGGGCTACTTTCTTTCGTTTATAAAATAAAATTATAGTACACTTTAAAATTAATAAGATAATAGATTATTGTATTCTTATTGATTTTTTGTATTCTTAATCTATTATTTTATTAATTTCAACGGGTACTATAATTCTATTTTATAAATTATGTATTTGTATTCAACTTTTATTTTTACTTTACTTAGAGGTGAAGCAATACAATCAAAACTGATGTTTTGTCTCAAAATTCAACAGAGATATTCAAAATGTTTTGAAAGATTATTTGTCCCCATATTAGTAATAGAGCTATTTGATTGATTCTATATCTTCTTGTAGTTTTTTAATTTTGTAAAACAACAGATATCAGTTTCTTATATATCTGTGGGTTTGAGAAATTGTTTTCTTCCAGTTGAAGTAAGGCAACATACTCATGGGATCAGGCTCTGCAGTCAACGTATTTTTCTATATTTGCGAGTTTATCGAATTAATCACAGAATTTGACTAACATGTACTTGTTTTCAAAGCTGTCCATTGATGGAATAAATAATCTTATGTTAAAAAGAGGATTACTTATATGTCAAATAACATTGACAATGCACAATAATATAGTGCATTATTTTTCATAACTTACAATGTTTATAGTATTCACCTAAATTGTAAATGATTGTTTCAAATACCTTAGTAGTAGTGATGGATTCTTTCAGTTATTGCTATAGCTAAAGAATATTCTAAACATTCTGATTATTGTCAACAGATTTGTGCTATATTTCTTTTATCGATAGTATAAGAGTTTCTCTGTAATTAATATTAGGCTACTCATACGTCCGTATTAATTTGTATTCCACTTACTATAGTACTCCCTTGTGATAGTTTTTCTGCCTTTCAGTATTTTCCTCCTTGCCTCTGTTGCTTGAATAAGACTTGCAACCAATACTGAAAAAACGAAATTTCATTTCTTAAGAACATTTCAGTTTATTAAAAATTATTACAAAAATAATTATTATTGTTATTAGTTGAACAAATGCAATTTCTCATCAATTTCTATCTGAAGCTTATTGAAAAATATTGAACTTACGAGCTCCCTATTTTCTAGTCTTTCAATAATGGATATCAGCTAGAAGATACTTTCAAAAACTAGTTATTTAACAATTCGATTTTTTCGCTGAGGGTGATGCCCATATGAGCTCTAGACTTGTGCGTGAGTAATGAGACGGATGATAATGAGTGATGACTGGACTTATAGCTTTAGGTGGGTTCCAAACCACCGGGGAAGCAATTTTAAACTCAGAAAAATTATTTGGAGGAGTTTAAATTGAGTTTAACATTTATTTTTTTCTTAGAACAATGGCAAATCATGACAATAAAACTTATTAACTAAGAAAAATTATTATTAAACGAAAATCCTAATTAAATGCTGTAAATCACTCCGAAGACTTCTGCTATTGCAAATATAAACGTTTAATAATATTATTATTATTCATCAATTAGCAGTTGAACAGATGTAATTTTCAATTTATTTTCATCTGTAAGAAAAATTGTTAGTAGTAGGTTAGTCCTTATAACACTCCCAGTCTTGGTCACTGTAAACTGATTCAATGACTTGTTTGTCTTCCAATATACAAATAAATATAATAAAATTAAAGTTGCTTTCCATGACGAAACACTATATAATAACTTGAAATAATAAGTTAAAATAAAATAACTTGAAGAAATCCCATAAATCCAGAAACTATTGAAACAAAACAAACTGAAGCTGAATCGGTTAATAAATTTGTATAGAACTTACTGCAAATCACCACCATAAACCGAGTGAAACTCCGTTTTGACGACATTATAACAATATATTCACATGCACTTTTTACGCAGCTCAATGAATAATATTGCCTAAGCTATTCCAGAGCTATTGAAAGCGGGCAAGGTGTGTTACTAACGTTATCAGTATCAGTGTTTTCGAGATGATTTTGAAACTGCTTATCTCTCTCCCACCTGTGACTAAGTGTATGAGTGTGTGCGTAGCTTTTCAAGTAGGTTGACATAGATGAATCAGTTAGAAACTATAATTTCCAGGGTTTCATTTTACTGAATTGTCAATCTACTTATAAAAATGTTAGATCTAATTTTATTTTACCAAATAGAAACCATATTCAAAACTGTAAATAGAATAAAGTGAGATAAAATATGAATGTAGGTATTCTCTATTTCTATTGATTATCATTTCAAGCCTGAATCCTATTGCATCAGAATTGCATGAATGAATCAGTTTTGCAATCATTATTCTTCTAAAACTTCAAAGTCTTGTATTTTTGTCTTGCTTTGAAATTTTGTTTTTCAACTCCAGCTTCATCTCTGCAGCTTTCTCAATCTCGGTTCTTTTTGCTTCGGAAATTTGATTTAGATGCTCAGTATGACTCAAGAAATTCTAGCTATCAACAATTACGTTATCAATATTCTCTTTCTGCGATATAATCTCGAAATTTTTAGCTTTCTTTGGAACATGATTACTGTGTTTATTATTGGGATTGTTTTGTACAAGGCTTCTTCTCCCAATGTTTTTTATCCAATTATTTAAAAATACTTCTTAAATAAAGTTATCTCCACAAGGAAAGAAGGAAAAAGGATTATTTCGAAATAATAGAAGAAAAACACTTTGGGAGAAGACTTTGAAGTTTTAGAAAATTAAAGTTTTGAAAAATTTCTCAAAAATCATTATTTATTAACAAAAAATGGAAGTGTATTGAGTAAAACTACTATAGTGAGACCCAAGTTATAATGGCAGTAGAGAAAGATAGGAGAAGAATGTGGCCGATCCTCTATCTTGTCAATGCCTAGACGGTAGCTGATACAGGTTTATTGATGTAATATTAACTGTTCATTCTCGTTATAATAATCAATTATATTTTATTAAGCAAGAAATTATATTTTTCAATAATTTCATTATGAATTCTCATAATTAAGATGAAATATTTTGTTTATTAATTCTACATTGTTAAAAGACGATCTGGCAACACAGCAAAGCGAGAAAGAGATAGCGCTATCCGCTTTGTTGACAAGGATAGTAATACCATTGCTAATCAAACACTTCCAATATAACGTGGACCACACTATAGAGCGATTTTTACCTATAAATATAAATTCAGAATTGGAAATAATAGTAATAATTTCGTCGGTTAAACTAACTTGAATTGAAGTTTGGCCTTTGATGTTGAGAATTGGTCATGAATTTCCAATGAATGTAAAATTATGGTCGACATTAATGTCATATTGACTTATTTACTTGGCGATAATTGTAACTCCAGTACGTTACATTAGTAAGAAGCTCCATTCATTGCTTGATAGCTCGACAATGCAGCCCATTTAAATATATAAATAAAGTTCAATAAAAATAAGTTCAATATAAATGAAGATCTTCTTTCGTTTAGCTGTTCATTCTAATTTTTGCAATATACTTGAAATTATTGTCATAAGTCACCAGCTAGGGGAGCAATGCAGTGTTTGATTCCCGCCTAAATAAACGTTTTCTCAAATAGTGTTCATTCCTTTCAGATATAGTTTTATTTATATTTTTTATATTTGTTGTTATTAGTTTGATCTATTGCCAAACATTTTGTTCATGTGGTTTAATTCAGTCATTGTTAGAATTTGTTATACTCAACTCATTTGTATGGTTATACCGTGTACAAATAAAATGATTTATTATTATTATATTTTTTATATTTTTAAAGGCTACATTTTTAGTCGATTCTCTTAGTTGCGCAAGTCTTCAGGGTATCTGATGGCACTATTAGTTTGTATTTTTGTTTAATCAACCGTATATCTTCTGATTCATTATACATTAATAAATCAAAGAAATTGATTGAATTAATGGATATTTGTTATGAGTCTTCCTATCGTTGTATGAGAATTTCTTGTGATTCTTCCCATTTCAACTAGAATTCCATGTAGATTTTTCAGCATACGTATTGAAGAACTCAATAATTCTTCTTATCTTTGTATGGGAATTCTCCATGAGTCTCTAGAGGAATTAACTAGAATCTCATGTAGATTTTTCAGCATTCGTATTGAAGAATTCAATAATTCTTCTTTTCTTTGTATGGGAATTCTCCATGAGTCTCTAGAGGAATTAACTAGAATTTCACGTACATTTTTTAGCATAAGTTTTGAACAATTCTAATGAATGCCTGTAGTCTTTGTTGTTTTTGAAATAAATGTTCCCTTCTTTTCAGTTTCCGAGTCACAAATTATGCTGGGTGAAAAACACGTTTGCAAACATGATGTACAATGCTAGTGAATTTTGCTGCTATCAATGGAATCCCCTGGATCCTGTATCAGGGGATCGATTACACATTGGCAAAGAGTATGCAGTTATGATACTAAACAGACCTATAAAAGTGCCTCAGCGACTCATGATTGATTTATGGAATAATGGTGAGTATTTATCAATTTATTTATCTATTTTTATCTATTTATTTATCAAAGTGCCTCAGCGACTCATGATTGATTTATGGAATAATGGTGAGTATTTATCAAATTTACAAAACTCATAACAGTACTTATCAATATCAACTATCAATAGTAAAAATCGAAAATATAATTGAGAGTAATAGCTAGGCTACAGTTATATCACAATCATTTCGAGTCTTTATTTTAAAACATGAATAGTTTTTTTCTACTGATTTTTAATTTACTAGATTGATTTCTTGAGTTTATTTCTGTGATATCAGTACATGGGATTCATATTATGTTTACAATAAGTGGGCTATAGTTATATCATAATCATTTTGATACTTTATTTCAAAATAAAATTGTTTTTCCTGACAGACAAATCCTTCATGGTTTAGTATGTATCCCAAAAATTACTTGACATGAATAGTTTTCGTTTTTAACGACAAATGATTTTCTCAATTTCGTATAAAATAATTTCTTAAGAATCTGTTAGTTTCCCTATGCTTAAAATTAACCTTTAAGAGTTATTTCCTCCTTTTATAAGTTACATATTTATTCTTGAAAATGCTCCTCATTCATATTGTATTGTATTTTATGTGTTTTGCCATTATTATAGTTATTGGTAGCAGTGCTAACTTATATTAATGTGTATCACATCTTAACATACTGAACTGAATTCTACCAATAGAATTTAGATTAAGCTCAATTTTCAAATCTTTACAAATTATTATCTATGTTTACATGCCTGAGAGGATATCTCCGCCAGTAAAAGTCATTTTCTCTTATTCATTGTCAATAAAATTCTGTGTTTTTCTGTACTTTTCACTGCTCTATTGCTCAGTCTTGTTCATGACACGTTGAACAAGATAAAATAATTCTGAAAGATTCTCAAAATCATTGAGTTTCTTTTATTATTGTAGAAATGATTTTATGCTCACTATGAATTACCATGTGCCTTCATAATAACACGGATAAATTCTCCATTATCTTTTTTAAAATATTCGACTCTCAAATGATGTGAATGAAAGCCACACATTTCTGGTATATTCCAATAATCAAATCAATATTATTGTTTGACAACATGTTTTAAATGTGAATTAAAATTTTCTCTGATATTTTTTCATAAATTACTTCTTAATCGAATTTAATTGCAGCTAAATTACGAATCACTGTCGACAGGGGAACTGAAAGGTGGTTGACGTTTTGCGAAAAACTAAAATCCGATTGTGGTTCGGAAGTCACCCTAAATCCTGACATAGTGTCGGGTGACTTGGATTCGCTAGATCCAAGTATATTGCAGCATATGAGAAGTTTGGGATGTGAAATTCGTGAAACGGAAGATCAAGATAATACGGACTTCAGGAAAGCTGTCGGTGTTGTTATTGATAAAAAGATTGAGGTAAGATTTTACTAAATCTATTGTATGTACTTTTATTTGATTATTAGAATTCTTCTAAAATATTGAAACTAGACTGTGAAAACAACAACACACCTATTGTTTGATGTAGAATCGTTAAACATTTGAACATTTTTTCCACACCGAGTCCATATAGGTTGGATTGCTTTCGACAATAATAAAATAAATAACTTTGCCTTGTCAAATCAAAACATGATTATGACATGTATTCTATACTGCTGCGTACAGACTTGAGCGTCACAAACACGCGTATTCAATTTTACATCAGCTGATGCTATGTTTATTATATCTGTACCTTACTGTTTCTGTACAAATACAATTATAACCAGCTGATGAAAAGTGAAATACGCGTGTTCGTGGTGCTCCAGTCTGTACACAGCTTAAGACAATCTATTTGTCCACTTGTTGGGAGCTATGGCATCGCATTGGGGTAAAACATAGTGGAGCGTTGAAGGTAGCAGAGAGTGTTGAAAATAATGCCTGTATCTAGATGTTGCGGCTTCCCTCTACCTCCCTCTAGCATACCTTTGCCGCTTCACTATGTTTTCACTTACTGTTCTAGAATGAGAGTGTACTGTATAGTGTCTATAATATTGGGGACCGAGCTTCGCTCTGGAGTACGAAAGCATAACAAATTTATTACGAAAGAATAAATTATAATAACATTCATAGTTCATACAGAAATGTTCTATCCAATCACAGTAAATTGAGATTTATTCCCAGAGGAATGAAAAAATTTCCCTCACAAAGGCCCGGTTGCACAAAAGCCGGTTAAATTTTAATCCTGATTAATTTCACGTGAACCAAATCAGAGAAGACCATTTCAAAAAGATGGATCTACTGGAATTAATCAGGATTGAAAATAACCCCGCTTTTTTGCGACCTGATTGGATGATTACAAAAGTTCAACAGCTGAGTCATAATTTTGACACAGTCCCACACACATGAACTCACTCACTTCCATCATCAACAGACGAAGAAATAATTATTATCAGCTGTTTTTCCAAGGATGAATAATAATTATCCTTTTAATGTCATTCAGCGAGTTTTCCCAGGGATGAGACCTAGTGCAATCGAATTTATATATTATAAACCTACTATGTTTTGAATTTCGTGAGCCGTTTTCG
This sequence comes from Nilaparvata lugens, assembly GCF_014356525.2. Lineage (NCBI taxonomy): Eukaryota > Metazoa > Arthropoda > Insecta > Hemiptera > Delphacidae > Nilaparvata > Nilaparvata lugens. Next base: position 38,571,874 of record NC_052511.1, on the reverse strand, counting down.
AGATCCGGTGAAATACAAACATAAAAAACATCTAAACATATAAACAGCAATTGCTCGTTCAATAGTATAGGATAATGAAAAGGTTCACGTTATAATGACGTTGCGGAGGTGAAAAAGCATAGCGCTATCTGCTTTGTCTAATGTTAGACCAGTGTTAATCAAATAATGTACATTTGATTAATATTGGTGTTGCTATCCTTGTCTATCATTCGACAAAGCAGATAGCGCTATCCTCTTAAACCTACTAAACGTTGCCTGATCGTTTTTCAAAATTTAGAAATATAATGAATTGATAAAATATTTAATTCAATTTATTTACCATTTTATAAATAATACAAATATTTTTCTCTTCTCTACAGTGCATCCTTAAGCTATGAATAAAAAACAATATAAACAGGAATAATGTGATAAAATTTGAGAACAAAATTCTTTGAAAACTTTTGATTATTTTAATGGCAATTAGTCGGTAAATAAATTAATATTTAATCTCAATTATTATGAAAATTGATTACTAAATAATTGAAAAATTAATATTTCATCAGATATATTATATTGAAGGCAGTGGGAAGTTAGAGAATCGGCAACGCTGTTCTTCTATCTTTCTCCACTGCCATTATAACGTGAATCACACTATAAATCTTCCTTAGACCCGGTTGCACAAAAGCCTGTTAATTTTAATCATGATTAAATTCCACAGTACCAATAAGAGAAGGTTTTTTTGAGAAGAAGGCTTCTCTGATTGGTTCTCGTGGCATTCAATCGGGATTAAAAGTTAACAGAGTTTCGTGCAACCGGGTTTTAGTATGGTAGAACGCAACATCCTCAATTCAATTCTCTTATAGAGAGATCCTTGAATATAAATTTAAATGTAATTAATAGATTACTTTCAAATCCAATAATAAAGAGATCCTTAAATGTAAATTTAAAAACTACAAATTCAATGTAATTAATAGATTAATATTTATTTTCAGTTGGACTCATTGTTGGTTGTGGGTGAACACTCAGGCAGACTGGATCACATAGTTTCCAATCTAAACGTGCATTTCACCACTGATGAGCTACTAAGTAACAAAAACGTTCAAATGTACCATTTGGCCGGCGATTCCCTCACTTGGTTACTGAAACCTGGCCATCATAAGATTCGGATACCACAACGATTGAGAGACTGCAATGCTTGGTGCAGCTTGTTACCTGTTGGAACGTCATGCAATGTTACGTCCACTGGCTTAAAGTATAATATGGGTGAGTCAAATATTATTCTGAATATGAAATTTACATTGAATCACATTTGTTATACAGATAATATAATTATATTTACAATATTGAAATAACTTAATCTAGGCCTATACAATTTTTTATTTATTATAAGCTGAATGTGAGTAGGGACAGGCAATAGTCTAATCCCTGTTAAAAAGAAGAAGAAGAATAGAGAGAAAAGAAGAAGTAGCCTAATCCCTGTTTGAGAGAAGAAGAAGAAGAATAGAGAGAAAAGAAGAAAATTATAGAATTATTCTAATGTATCGTGAGATTTCAATCTTTGATCGATTTATTGATTACAGGGGATCAGAAGTTGGCTGGAAAATCAACTTACGCGATCTCTGGTGGCAAAAGTTCTCAATTGAAAGTTCACATATTCTCCATGGAAGCGCTAGTGCTCAAGCCTATGACAAATAATTGTTAATACATATTAATTCAAATTGAGATCTTTTGTATTTAAATATTTGAATACTTTTCTCGTTTTCAACATTTTTCAATTTTCTTGACTGGATTTTTCCACATGCAGCATCAGATTCATTTTTTATATTATAATAATTGAAAACGATTTTAATGCAGTACTCTGACATTGCAAACTTTTAATTTGCAGACTTGATGATTTGAATAAAATTTAAAATGTATTTTAATTAATTGAAATTTGAACTTCATTTAATTTTAATGTTTTTATTGTTTGTTTATTGCCTCGTCTTTTGTTTGGCTGTTTGTCCATTGTTCATAGACTTTACTATTTAATTGTCATTCATTGACGTCCTATTGTTTATCGAATACAACAACTATAACTACTATTTATTCATTGAAATTGATTGTTAATTGATTATTATTTTTATATTTCATTAACTTCTAATATTTTTGGTGAAAATTGTCATGTCTCTGTCACTTTAACAGTCATTAATTTGATTGATTCATGAACAATATTTATATTTATGACGTTTCATTTAATCATGTTATATTGTTTGTAACTATAATTAATGTTTGTAATATTGTTTGTATATTCAATCTCTATGTCATAATGATTGTGACTCTTGTATAGGGCTTAGCACCGAATGCGAATAAATATATATATTTTTTAATACTTATTTGAATAGGTAAGACGATACAAATAGGTGAAAAAACACTTACTTGAAAAATTACATTATTATCCAAAATTTTCGATGACTGCGTCTTGACTGAGCTGGTGTTTTTTTTTAAACTACAAACTGACAACTATTACAACTACAACAACCGTTGAAGAAGGTGACGCAGTCATCGAAAATTTCGGATAATAAATGTAAGTTTTTAAGTTCATAAGTGTTTTTTCGTCTATTGGTATCGTCTTATCTTTTCAAATGAGTATTATAAGACTGTAAAATGTTTCCTGTTGTGTGCTATATATATTTTTTGCATTTAGTGATATTGAGTCCAAAGAAAATTCATATTCACTGTTTTCTTTCAGACCAGTTCCAGCAAAATTCAAGATTTACAATCAAATAATTATTTTTATTTGTTATTAATAAATTGTGGTTCTATTTCCAGAGAATTCTCGTTTGGAACTCGGTGGCCTTGTCAGCTCTTCCAATACCTACGACTCTGATAAGGAATCAGTTGAATTATTAGTCGATAAAAAAATAATCTGGTCCATGGGATTAGGATTCAAAGATGACTTATTCAGATCTTCGAATTTCCGCCGAAAGTCCTGCCAAACAGCGAAGTACTAATTGTTCTAAAATATTCAATTATTGTTTCAACTAATTTGTACAGAAAAAATTATTTGTAGTCTGGGAGCGTAAATTTTGTAGTTGGGTCTTTGTTTTCGTATTTTCATTACAATGTATTTTTCTTCATTTTTATTTGTTATTTTCATGTATTTATTGGTTAGTATAATCAAGTTATCCTTTGAATATTGGGTTTTTAGATTTGTATATTATGAAATGAAGACAGATTTTGACTGTGGCTAGTTACACACACATCAATTTTTGGATGTACGATTTTTGTCGTCCTTTTAAATTCTATTAGATTGAACATAACTTGACAAACAGATGATGTGTTCATGTGTTTGCCAAGTTTCGTTCAATCTTCTTAGCCAGTTACACTCAAATCTTTTTTTGGACGTTCGATTTTTCGCCGTCTTTATGATTTCCACCAGTTTGAACGGTTCTTGACACACATCATCTGTTTAATCCAATAGAATTTATAAGGACGGCAAAAAATCGAACGTTCAATAATCGATGTGTGTGTAACTGGCTTAACTTATTTGTATTTCTATTTTCATCATTATATTTTTGACAAATATCGACATCAATACTGTTGAGTTTTTCTGTGAAAATGTACTTTTTATACATTTATTCAAATTGAAATGAAAATGAAATGAAAAATCTTTATTAGGCGGAGTTAGGACTTTCAAGCTCTCTCTACCACTCAACCTCGAAATTGATTATTGAGGCAGAATATTTTTGAGTTCTTTTAACATCTATCAATATTTATTTGAGTGCTCTGGTACTATCGGAATCAATGGGAAAATATACAATATTGGTATATATTTTATTCATGCTTTTACCTCTACAAGTTGTATCAAAATTGTTTTAATTATCTGATGACTTTTCTCCTGGATTTGTATAGAAAGATTTAATGTTGAATTCTGTCAATACAAATTTTTTCCTTGATTATTAATCAAAAACTTAAATTCATGTACTTTGATTCGATTACATACGAGGCTTATAGTGTAGAATATTTTATAATTATAATAATCAGTTGCCATTGTTATCAGTGAGAAATATCTGTGATATTTTAAAAATTGAAGGTTAAATTTCATTTATTGTATTGTTTGATAATAATAAATTATCTAGTTCAAAGCTGGAATCATCAGAGTAAAAATTAGGACAAATTTGTTGACTTAATATTAAAAGCTCCTTTAATAGTGTATTGTACAGTAAGCCATTGTAATACATTTCATGAGAAAATTGAGTACAAAATTATTGATGTTGTAACATCCACATGATTAAAAAAAGTATCTAAATTTTTTGGAGAGCAATAATGTCGAAATTGTTGTTGTCTTAACTTCAACAGATTAGATCAGATTAGAGATCTTTATTTATGTATGTTACTATATATACTGGCTTATAAACTAATTTACATTAAATGACAGAATTGCTAATTTTACAAAGTATGGACAATCAACATTTTTATAGTTTTTGCTTTTTAAATGTGATTTTGTGTTTGAAAATAGTTTCCTTGATTTTAATATTTATAAAATAGAAACTCAGGAAGTAAAAGTGCAAATTTTTAGTGAGAAAACATGAAGAACCCAAGACATAATCTATAAACTTGAGTGTTGATAGGAAATGACACTGGGTAATACGGCAAGGCAGAACAACATAATATATTTTTCCCGTTAACCACGACAGAGAGGGAGAGAGAGAAATAATGTCCTTACATAAGGTAGTTGGGCAAGGAAAGTAAAAAAGACTCCAGAACTTTTAAATCTATACCAGCATCATTTACAGAATTCAAAAAGGAAGTAAAAAATTTGTGTATACATGACCAAATAAAATAAATTACAATGAGGCTGATGAAGCTCCTCTTCAGGAGTGAAATGCATTCCTCAATACTCCAACAAAAGTAAGTGTTTTTTTTCAAATATTTACAAGTAACACAGTGTCAGAACTACAACAGAGTTAAATAAATTGCTATTGCAAACATCAGTAGTATTGACAATTCTTTAAAAATTTATTTAATTTTGATCAAAAAGACGTATTCTAGATCTTCTCATCTACATATTATATTTTTATTCGAAGTCATGAATATTGAGGACTTTGACATTGGTAATATAGGACATTCTATAATATTATGAAATTAGGACTTCTGGATTATCAAATATGATTATTGACTGAAGTTGAAAGTCAATTTTGAAAGTATATATTTCATTAGTTATTTATTGGAGCTGGTTGTGTTGTAGTGATATCTACTTAACATGCTATTGTTTCTCTATGGTTTTATGTTGTAGTTAGAATAGTGATTTTGTAATACCATAATATGGATGTAGAAGTAATAAATGCTTTCAAGTAGGTAGCCTAATCATGAAAAATTGTTTTGGTGTCAAATGTTGAAAAAATATTTTTAAAGTGAAATAGTTATTTGTGTACCTTGTGTGCAAAGTGTACACTAGTACAGTACCTAGTGTGCAAACAAATTTTGAGGGAGCAGAAATAAGTATCATGACCTTTGCATTTAAATTAACAAATCCAAAAATCTAATTATTATTAAAAATAAAGCTTTCAATTGCTGTTTTCGATTAAAAACTTCAAAAACTTTCCGGGTGGGGTATGGGGAGTCAAACGGGGATGGGTTCCCTGGATGATCACCCCAATCGCCCCCCCCACCACCAGGTCAGAGTCCTGGATCCGCGCCTGGTGAGAATTACCTATCATATTAATTGAACTCGTTATAATATTAGGAAAAAAATGCTCATTAGCCTTTACAAGATTGCAATAACAAGGCAGAAAGAAAGCAATATGAATTTTAACTATATTTTGCAAAATAAAATGTATAGTGTTTTTTTTTCAATTCTTAGTATATTTAAAATTACATGACTATCACTCAGTAGAGGATTAGTAAATAGGTACTCCATTTTGTCACTGTATTTTGCCAGGAATTAGTTTAATACAGTGGTCCAGTTTCATAAATCAAAAATTAATTTAAAAAATATGTTTTACACAAACTGTTGTAGTAATAATTAAGTTAACATTGTCTGGGATTTTTATACAATGTATTGGAAATTAGAGTAGACATCTTATTTATTAATGTTTTATTTTGTTGTTGTTTTCTTTTTATTTATTTTTAATTTTTAGTTATCTTTTTTATGTTCCTTTGTTATTCAATAAAATGTTATATTTTTATATGTTGTGTCCTTTATGTACCTAGAAATGTTGGTTGTTAGCTATTAGTAGCATATTATTAGCTATAAGTCACATGAAATGTATACCTAGTTTTGTTATATGCAAATCTTTTCACAACTTTAATGACTCGAAATCATGACGTCAAGAGCTCTTGACAAGTTCAAAGATTGAGAGCAATGAATTGAATAATGCTATTTCAAATCTTGAATTCCAAGTTGTAGGATAATTATGAAGAATCCTAAAATAATAATTTTGTTCATGAAGTCCCAGTTCTTGACTGAATAGTATGAATTTGAGAGTTCTTTAATTTATTGCTCTCTAGGACAGAATTTTCAAATTATTGAACTCAGATGGAAAGAAATTGATTCAAGAAGTGGAATTCATCTTTCAGTAGACCGAATTAAACAATTCAGATTATAGTCTGTGTAAAATAAGTTGAGACTTGGCCCTCCATCCGAAGAAATAATTATAGGGTTGCCAAATCGTGTAAAATTGTAACTTTCTCAAATTTCTAATTCAACGTCAGAATTGGTTGTAGAATATCATCCCCGATATCAATTATTTCTGAGAAACTTTCTCGCTTTCACCACCCACTTATCTTCTGAAACTAAAATGTCGAAAATTTCACGTTTTCTGATCGAAATGTATCGACATTGATGTACATAATCATTGATTGAAAAATAACTATAAGTCGGATAAAAATGATCCAGACACCAATAGAGGGGACACATTCTCCCCGTTAATTTGATATAAAATTATTACACATTACGACGCCCCATGATTCTGAGAGAAGTGATATTCAAAAGAAAAACAAATCTTCGCGATGTTTCCAATTTTATCATAGAAGTTAGATTTCCTTTTAATCCTTTCAGCCCTGAAACTTTTTTAGCACTACTAGGATATCGGGGATGATATTCTGCAACCAATTCTGACGTTGAATTGGGAATTTGAGAAAGTTGCAATTTTACACGAATTGGCAACCTTGTAATTTCTTCGGATGGAGGGCCAAGTCTCAACTTATTCTACACAGACTATAATCAAACTATGATGTGAACGAAATAGAGTGAGTAGTAACTTAAAGGCTCTGTCCAAAAATATTTTTTCCTACAGTTACATTGAAAAGTGGCCATTGCTGCACTGATTACAGAACGCAAAGAATCACTTTTCCGCTCTAGTGCGGGAAAAATTTTTCTGCACTCCAGATTTGCAACATGGCAACGCAAAATACTTAGTAGGTTATATGGAGCAACAGTGCAGCAAAATCCAAATGAAGTTGGTAACAGTGACTGCTGTGGCTGCTATAGTGAGCAGAGGTGCAACGAAGCACAACGCGCTAATTATTACATTATATATTATAACCAAGGACAACAGTGGATGACAGCGACAGCCACCACATTCAGCACACAGCCGCCTCTTCATTCAAACACTACTACATTATTCAGGCAATTTTACTCATAATTACCCACTTTTCATATTCAATGGTAACTGTAGGAAAAACTTAATGTGAAATACGTGCGCAAAGTTCCTCTGCTGCACTCAACAAACCATTCCGCCCTCGCCTACGGCTCGGGCGTAAACGTTTCTTTCGGTGCAGCAAACTGTCACTTTGCGCACTAGTTGCACAAATAACTATTCTTGTGCCACAGTGTTTCTTTGATCCTGTTGAGTCCGTCACACTTTATAATTGTTAAGCAACCTGCAAATATGGACAATACATTTCCACTTTAGTGAGGCCCACGTTATAATACGTTTCAAAAGAGTGGTATAACTTGTATTAATATTCTAATTTCCAATAGAATTTCAATTTTATTTTAATTTTCTTACTTCTTTGTATACTTGAATATTTATAATGAATCATATTGTAGTTATTGTGTTATGGAAGCAATTTTTGAGAGAAATCCTGTTTGCTTCCATGTATTCATAAATAAATAGATAGTGACAGTATTTAATTGAATTAGTGGTGCTATCCTTGCTTATCATTCGACAAAGCAGATAGCACTATCTTTTTCTAGCTCCGCAACGTTGCCAGATCGTCTTTCAACAATGTAGAAATATAATTGATTAACAAAATATTCAAACTCAATGACAAGTTACTATTATAATCATTGAAAAAATATTTTCTTGACAAATATATCAATAAATTTAGTGGCAAGAATTAATATTAAATCATATGTATCGGTATCAATTATACTCTATAGAAGGCAGTGGCAATCGAGAACGCTGTTCTTCTATCTTCCTCTACTGCCATTATAACGTGGACTTCACTATATTTATCTCTTGCAGGAACGTGGAATTGGAAATGTACGAAACTCAAATAAACATTTCCAATTCTATGTGCCCGCAGCAGCTATTGTGAGATCCACGTTTTAATTTGCAGTGGAGGAAGATAGGAGAACAACGTTGCCGATCTTCTGATTTGTAGACGGATCCTTCTATAGACGGTAGCTGATACAGGTTTATTAATGTAATATATTAACAGTTCACTCTCGTTTAAAATAATCAATTATATTATATATTAAGCAAGGAATTATATTTTCCAATAATTTCATAATTAAGATGAAATATTTTGTTAACTAATTATTCATTCTATATTGTTAAGAGACGATTTGGCAACAGAGCAAAGCGAGAAAGAGATAGCGCTATCCGCTTTGTTGAATGATGGACAAGGATAGCAATACCATTGCTAATCAAACACTGCGTGGACCTTACTGTAGTAATTGAACCTACCTATTTTTCCCGTGTAAAACGATCTTTAAACTCGATCACAGATCTAACCTGTCACAGATCTGTTTAGTTAGTCTATGTAATGTGGTAAAATCAACTTGAATAAAGTTTGTTCAGTTAGTCTTAAGGTGCGTACAGATATACGCCCCGCGAACATGAGCAATTCACTTTTAATCAGCTGACTAAATCTGTATTTTTACAGAAACGGTAAGATACAGATATAAAAAACTTGGCATCAGCTGATTAAAAGTGAATTGCTCATGTTCGCGGTGCGTATATCTGTACGCACCTTAAGACTCGATGAACGATAGTTATTGAGTCTTGTCAAAGGCCACAAAATTAATTCTGGTACAATCTGAAGAACTCTACTGACACCAGACCTGAGTCAGGCAGGTAAACCAATATTTATTTCTGTATTGATAAGTATCATTAAGACAACATTCTACTAAAACTTTACATTCATGCATGTTCTTCGATTGTTTCATGATATTTTTCAGAATGAAAAAGTGTTATTTTGAAGCGACTAGATTGTTGGATTGAATCTGCCATGAAATGTTACCTGCATTAATCAGAGTTTGAATGGAATTTATCTCCACAGCTCCAGATAAGGTAATCATCAATCAATTTCTATTCAGGTCTTGGGGACTTTTGGGGTTTTTTCGATTCCCCATGTTTTTTATTTATTATATTATAACTACCGTTACTTATGTTTTCTCTTGATCTTAATCAAGGCAGGAAGTCATTAGACTTTAAAAGTAGGACATAAAGAAAGTCATAAGACTTTTTATGAATCCAATTTTTTGTTTATATGGTTTGAATGTTATTCTCAAATATTTTTATACGTGAGAAGAGTATTTCATCACTTCACAAATAAGCTTCTCACTTGTCAGAGTAATGATATAAGATGATGACATTATAACCAACCATGGATGCTCAGATGTTGGGCTTTGAACTTAGGATCAATCAATCAATCAATCAAAAATCTTCTCTATTCCACAAATATGGTAAGTACAAATATACAATGGTGAATAAAATAAAATATAAAATACATATAATGAAGTACATATGAATAAGGTTTTAATATTGTACATTATGGAATGAGCCATACCGTATGGTAAGGATAAATAAAATAGTGATCAATAAGAAGAACTTTGGAAGGCTTTATTTAAAAATTTCACGTCTTTGACAATTTCAAGTCCAGATGAATTTCCAGCCTTGATATGATTCAATTGAACCTTTCTTCATTTCTCTATAGTGAGGTCCACATTATAATGACAGTATTTGATCAATTTTGGTTTTGCTATCCTTGTCTATCATTCAACAAAGCCGGTGGTACTATCCTTTTCTAGGTCCACAACGATGCAAATTATTTTTTTGACAGTGTAAAAATATAATTACTCAATGCAGAGAATCGGCATCGCTATTATTTTATCTTTATCCACTGCCATTATAACGTGGACCTCACTATAGACTCTAGCTAGATAGAAGTGCGTTGTGCACATTATTTTCATGGCCGTTTTTGTCAGTAAACTGCTATTAAAGTACCGTATATAGCAGTATTAAGCTTACTTCTCCAAGGACAGAATATATTAATTCATTTATACAGTTTACTGACTGTTAAAAATTACTCTTACTGACTGACAAAAATTACTCTTAGAACGTGAAACAAACAGAAGACACCAACATATTTTCCTATACCCAAGTTTAACTGTTCGAATCCGAGTGGATAATATCCAATTAAAGATGAGATTCAATTTGGAATTTCAGTCAAATAAACTCTACTGAAATCTCCACTTTACAAAAATGAATAACCAGTTTTTCCAATATCCGGATTCATCCTTTGCTGTACACAGATTTTCTCTTCAATCTGTGGGCCCTGCTGATTCATCTATCTACATTCGATGTAGGCTACGATTTACACAGCATTTTTTCAAAGTTATTGATTTCAGTTTGAGTCATTAGTTAGCCATTCACGTAGTACGTTTTCGCAGAAAATCTGTGACGTGTTCTGCTTTATAACGACCATTCCTTCCTATTCGACTCCAAAAGTGTTCCATTGATTTAACCCGACTTGTGAAGAATTTTGAAATCATGAATACATCTCATTTCCAGCTCTGAGAGTATGTTGAAAAGGTTGACGACCGGGAATCCCCCGGTTTGTCAAAACCACACAACCCCATCAACTTTTCGATAATCAGCATATATTGACTCCTTCAGGCTGTCACCATGAGTGAGAAAATGAACAGTGTTGATTTGTTTGCTAGGCTGAGTGACGGAGGTTCACAGCTATTAGTGTTTGAAGGTTTTAAGTATTAAAAAATATATTTTCATCTATCACCCACATTGTCTTTGTCATTAAAACAAAATTCAGAAATGAAAAGTCAAAACATTAGAATGAATGATTGAGACGATGTGTTTGCTAGAACCAATTTGACAGAGATTATTCATTCATTCAGGATGACTTAATGAATGATTGTTCGTACAATCATGGTTCTAGCCCAATCTTTCAATATCAATTATAATGGAATTATAGGATAGAAATATGTATCCCATTAATTTGGCTTATATGTTGTCATAATACATTAGTGTTTAGCTTAGAGCTTCCTTAAGATACTGTAGTGAATTTGAATTTCGCTCCTTCAGTCGGGGAACGTAATGTCGGCTGCTAATGAGAGCGAAATGGCATGACGTCACGGACGTTCACTTTGTTACGTTCAATCTGTAAGTGTCCAAACACATTCTGACCGCTGGGCGCAAGTTGCAGATTCACGGTAGGGTAGGTGGAAGAAGTGAGAAAACGCAAACAAAATTCAACAGGCGTTCGTTCAGTTTCAAATGATCGATAAGGCTCCCTCTTTCAATGGACGAAAGAGGCTTAAAAACAGATAGCGCTTGATTGGAATGCAGCACAAAGCGTAATCTACGAAACGAAGATGTTGAAAGAGAAGGGGGCGAAGAAAGTGGGACGAGAAGGGTAGCAAAGGGAAGAAGATTAGGCGAAATTCATGAACGAACCGGGTAGCATGGTGGTTGCGTGATATGGTGCACTTTGATAATGCTCATGCGTTGATTACAGCGCATGCGCTGTGCGATAATGCGCTTTGACCGCGTCTTTGTTTCATATCGTTTTCAACTTCCGTGGAAGTTGTGTCTTCGAGAGGGTGTCTCAACAAGCGTACGCTTTCGGGAAACTTCTACAATATCGGTAGGAGATTTTCTTGATTTCCACATTTTCCTATTATTCTTCTACTGATTGATACTGTCTTAGTTTTAGAGAATGTTGATGCAATATTATTGAATTTTTCATGAGGGAAGAAAGTTATATAAAGCATAAGATGTTATAATCTGTTAAGATGCCAAAATATGGAAAGTTTTGAGAGAATTATTTTTCCATTTTTCACATTCTCTTACTATTTTCTACTGATGTGAACTGTTTTAAAGAATTTTGATGTTATATTTTTGTATGTTCCTGTAATGGAGGAAGTTGTGGGAGATAATTATTTATTGAGAAGGCTGAAATATGGAAAGTTTTTTTGGGAGATTGGTTTTGAATTTCACATTTTCCCATTATTTTCCTGTCAATTGAAACTGTTTTACAGAATGCTGCTGTGATATTGTACCTGAATGTTCGTGTAAAGGAAGTATTTTGTGTGAGATATTTTGTTGAAGAGTCAAAATATGGAAAGTTTTTGTAGAAGAAATATCTTGACTTTCACGTATCCTCTTAATTTTTCTCTAATTGATAAGATAAGATAATATTTTTATTCAATAATAATCACAATTGGAAGTGTTTTAGAGATTGTCATGAACCTAAGGTATTGTGTTTTTGAATTAAAATATGGAAAGTTTTCATAGGAGATTTTGACATAAGCCTCTTTTTTCTGATTTAAACTATTTTAGAGAATAGGCCTACTGATGTCTTATTTTTGAAATGATGCTCCTGTATAAGGAAAGATTGTTGTGTGGAACACTTAGTTGAGAAAAGTCTATTATCAAAAAGTAAAAGTGAAGAAAGCTTTGATTGAAGAAATTTTCTTTTTTCACTCCAACTCATCCTCTTAATTTCATACTGATTGATATTGTTTTCAAGAATTCTGAAATGATATGGTCCTTTTTTTTGTTGAGGAAAACAGTTGTGTTTCGTAATACTTCGTTGGAAAAGTGAAAATATGGATAGTTTTCAAACGAGAATATTCCAAACTCTCATTCTTCCTTTCTATTTTTCTACTAGTGAAAACTTTTTTAGGGGTTTCGTTGCTCTTACTTATTGGGGAGAGAAGTTGTGTCAGATACCTTGTTGAGAAGAAGAAATATGGAAACTTTTAAGACCGAATAGGACAAAGTTTTCTGTTTCCGTTGAAAATATCTTCTTCCAATTCATTTCCTGAATCTCTCACATAAATTAAACTCAATCCATTGTACATCCATTGTATATTCTATTGAATATTGATGTTGAATGCTGCAGTCAAGGTGAAAATCTTTGTGAGATGAGATTGGAAAGCAAGGGACCTAGAACTCTCAATAGCACTTTTAGTAGTATCTTTCCATGGCTTCTCAGATATTCTATGGTGCAAACTATATTATATGCTATATTAAACTTTTTCCGGTTTCTAATGATCTGTCGCTCTGTATTGTTAGTTGAATGAATATTGAATGTGGAATATTGAATCTGAGATAATGATTCATGAAGGTTTTATTCAAGTTCTCCTGGGATTGATTGGGTTTCGAAGATTTCTGAAATGATATGTTCATTTTTTGTTGGGGAGAAAAGTGGAGTTTCATTATACTTTATAGAGTACTAAATACGTTTCCTAAATATTTTATTCGATTATACTTTATAGAGTACTAAATACGTTTACTAAATAATTTACTAAATAATTTGCGCAGCTACCATGAATACTTGAATGATTTATGTTTTGCGAGAGTAATACAGTGACAAGTCCACATTTGAAATATATGATACAACAATAAAAATATTTCCCGTGTTAACTGGTGCTAACTTTTATTTGAAACTTCATGGATTATTCACAACTAAAGTCAAGCGAAAGGTCTCTGAAGTATCATGCAAAATGCTGATTCTGAGAACAAGCAACACAAATCACATTGCGTGACTCAAATTTATTTTTCTACTTCGACTGACTACAATCTGCTATTCCCTGCTTCTTCTCGGAAAATAATATTGTTGCTTAGATTGAATGACAAAGGTTCAAATATCCTTGAGTTAAGTGTTTTCAAAACTCTTATTTGTAATCATGAATAATATTTCCCCAAATAGTTCACGTTAGCCTATCCCTTAAGGAAGATTTTGTCTACCATCATGCCTACTTATAAGAAGTAAGTAGTTAGCCATGAGTCTTACAACGAATGAAATTTCAAACTCTTCTACTTCTATAGAATGATAGTATTCTTTGTTGGAATGAGAGTATAATTTAGATTATCGATTTTAAATTCAGCGAATTACGCCAGACCCTCACAAACACAGGCTTAAGCCTACATGTGAGTCTCTCACAACGTAAGGGTATTCTATAAATGTAATGTAACTGTACTGTATGATTTGTAAATTGTGAGAATAAATTGATTTGATTTGAGTATCTGTCTGTGGGTTGACTTATCCAGGGGTGATAGTTGTCATATTTTTGTTATCTTATATATTTAATAAAATTCCATCCCATAATTATTAATATTCTCATAGGCCATACTTGAATTAAACTATATAGCGTTACGTAATACCACAATGTACTATGTATAGAGCCTAAAATTCAGTTTATAGTAGCTGTATATAACAAAGAGCGTATTTTCTAACTTGACTCTCAATTGACCAATTGATAAAAAGTGTGACTATTGTATTTTAAAAAAATCTGGTGTGGTGCACTCACTCACACAACTTTCCTTGCCGTTATGAAAATTGATCATATGACGCTAGTGATCCCGCGCATCTCAAGTCTACTATTCAAAGATTTGAGCCAGCTGGTGACAGGGCAATAACGCTGGAGACACACGAGGTCTGCTATCTCTTCATAGTGAATCATTAAATTTAATAGAATCAACAGTTGCCAACAGTTTGCAATTGGATAATCACATTTTCTCGAATTTCGAGCTTATTTTTAATTTTACGTGGAAATGTTACTGAACATTAATTGTAGAGATTCGCATGCTCAATCTTTTCCACTTGAATTTTTTTTTAAATTGTATCTGAAGCCTTATAATAGAGAATCTAAAATCAAACTTTGCATAGATGGGGCGGAGCTCCTGATATTCTTACAGATAAGGGACTTGTGGCAGTTGATAGAGCTTATCGATGACTATTTTAGGTATAACTTTAATCGGAGCCGGTTTCGAGAAAATCGTGAAAGACCCTGTTTTTGACAACATTTTCGCCATTTTAGCCGCCATATTGAATCGCATTTGATCGAAATTGTTCGTGTCGGATCCTTATATTGTAAGGACCTCACGTTCCAAATTTCAAGTCATTCCGTTAATTGGGAGATGAGATATCGTGTACACAGACGCACATACACTCATACACACACATACACACACACACACTCACACACATACAGACCAATACCCAAAAACCACTTTTTTGGACTCAGAGGACCTTGAAACGTATAGAAATTTAGAAATTTGGGTACCTTAATTTTTTTCGGAAAGCAATACTTTCCTTACCTATGGTAATAGGACAAGGAAAGTAAAAATTGTCTTGATGCAATAAACATCATCTATTCTATTCTATTCGAAATTCAAATTTCAAATTTATTCCACACCCATAAATACATATACATAAATCAAATGAAGTTCAGCATGACAGTACAATCAAACTGAAAAGGGGAAGATTAGGCTACTAACAGTAATTGTTACTCTTGCATTTTATATTAATTTTCCCACCAATGAAACTAAGTGAAAAACAGTGTGATCCTCAAAATCATGATCAGAGCAGTATTATAATTCAACTCAATTCTCAAAACCCTATTCAACATAATATAGTTAAAATAATATATATAGTTATACAGTTAAATAATAATTTGACATTATATGTCAAAGAATACTAAAACATAGATCACTATTAACCCTCAATTTTATTTGATGACACACATGTAATGAAAGTGTACTATAGTGAGGTCCACGTTATAATGGCAGTGTTTGATTGACAATGATATTGATATATCCTTGTCTATCATTCAACAAAGCGGATAGCGCTATCTCTTTCTCGCTTTGCACTGATCCCAGATCGTATTTTAACTATGTAGAATTAATATTTAAGTAACAAAATACTTCATCTTAATTATAAAATTATTGAAAAATATAATTTCTTGCTTAATGAAATATAATTGATTATTGTAAACAAGAATGAACAGTTAATAATTACATCAATAAACCTATATCAGCTACCGTCTTTAGAAGACATTGACAAGACAGAATCTTTCTTCACTGCCATTATTGACCGAACGAAGTGAGGTCTAAGATTCAAGTCCACGGTTTGGCATTTCTCTTAATGTTTAAATGTTTATATGTTGCGCATTTACGGCGAAACGCGGTAATAGAGTTTCATGAAATTTGACAGGTATGTTCCTTTTTTAATTGCGCGTCGACGTATAAACAAGGTTTTTGGAAATTTTGCATTTCAAGGATAATATAAAAGGGTAAAGGAACTTCCTTCATACGCCAATATTAGAGTAAAAATCAGACTATAGAATTATTCATCATGAATCAGCTGACAAGTGATTACACAGATGTGTGGAGAAGCCAGTCTATTACTGTATTTCCATAAGGTCTATAGTTTCAATCAGGTACTTGTGGATGAGAATACTGCGTGAGGTCTACTGTTCACAGAACTACTAGTAATGTGGACCTCACTATAGTGATTCTATAATTATTAGAATAAAACGATCAAGTAGCCCTGTGGAAATAAATGATTACAAAAACAATATTTTTACTACGGATATCAACTAAGTTTCTCAATAAAAACAAGAAAGTTCATAAATTGAGAAACGATGGAACAGTTTTATTACAGATCTGCCGGAAACTGTACTCAATGAATCGTTTTCGAATTTAGTTTCCATTAACTTTATAATGTCAGCATTTCGTGTAAATAACATCATTGCTCCCAATTCAACTAATGCTGACAGTTTATAGTGAATCTATTCCTCTTTGACCACAAATCCACCCTTTTTACAACTACGGCTTTGAGCGGCGATCATTTTTATTAGAACTGGAGCTGAAATCGCGTATGCTCTTCCACTTGACTTGGATTTTCGATATTTTTTGATCGACTAGCGCATGTTTTTACAAGGATGTTGTCTGTTTTTCTGCAGAGTGTAGCCGTTCATGTGAAAGCACTTTGAGTGTGAGTGGAATATGATGAAATTCATGTGGTTTTCCCTAGTTTTTGGTTCGATTCCCCTAGATTTATTCACGTTTTTCAATACGGCACCGTACTCCAACATATCAGAATTACGGAAAGTCCATATCGTTCCTTACTTTTTATCACCATCTCCTTACAAATGTGTGATTCGTCAATGTGTGATGGTAATTATTAAGCACTACTGGTAGTGAATTATTTATTTATTTTTTGATACAATTACAAATCATATGAATATGATCGGGATAGAACAACAGGCATAGCCCAAAACTATTCTGTTATATAATTTCTTCTATATTGAGATTGATATTATCAATTTTAATTAGTAACCTGGATTCAGTAAGGTTATCTAAAATGAGGGAATCATGAAGTTACACCCAGTAGCTAGAATCATCTACCGGCAGAACTAAGAAACTCAACGTTTCGCATTCTCGACCAATCAGGAGAAAGTATGCAGAGCTTGGAGCGTGTCTGTAGGCGTGGTCTAATCTTTATCTTGTCCGTGATTGGCCGGTTCGTTATAGACTGTTCTTCATTTTCTAGATGCAACTACTCTATCTATCCTTTAATCTATCCAATCTACTCTGCATTTATTTTATTTATCATCTGTATTCAAAAAAAAATTTCCAATTATGTTCTGCTTCTTTCTATTCTTCTCTTATTCTATTAATCTATTCTTTGTTGAAAATAGATTTCATTTATCCACATTGAATTACGTTATTAATTATTTCGGTATCAAACCCGTATGTACTTTGGTATCAACTTTGTTGTTGAGAAAATAATCGTAATTTAATGTTTCATGAAAGTTGGGTTACCTGTCATGGAATACTGCACCATAATGAGAAAAACTATGCTGTTCCACACTTATATTAAAATGATCTCACATAATTAGCACATTTGCCGATGTGAGAGGATCAATTTCTTAGCACACATTTGAAAGTTGGTGAGGTTTAATTTCAACCAGTCTATTCCTCGAAGTAATCAAGTTCAAAACTCGGTTCCAGATTGAATAGCTTAATGCTCCAAATGGATTGGGAAAACTGTGGTATCTCCTTCTCCTGATTATCGAGACATTCTCTACTATTACACAATTTATTGCACAACACATATGGAAGGTGGTCGCATGTGTGATAGGTCCCATTGCTTCCCATGGATCACAAAAACCCGCTATATTCTCAGCTCTTCTTTATAGCTCGTATGGTTTTCAAAAAGCGCCAAATTCAATTATTTTCAGCTATCACTCAACAAAAGCGCGGATAACACAAGGCGACTTGGCAACGCTGCTCGCTCTATACAGTGAGATTCACTGTCAGCATTAGTTAAATGGGAGGCGTTGTTGACATCTTCACGGGATTCTGACAGTTTGAAGTGAGTCTAGCTCTAGCAAACAAAGTTAATCATGCAAGAATGCATTTTGACGACCACATTTTGCGTCTTGAAAGGTTTTTAAATTGGATTTCGTTTCCACACGTCGATCTCAAACCAACAGTTCTGAAATATTGTTATCAGCGTATAAAACGCACCAAAGACTTCATTGTTCCCCAAGTTCCAAGGAAAAAAGCCTCGAGTAACTTAATAATCCATAGCATGTGCGCTCTTATCGAAATTAGATTTAGCCACGTTTTAGATATGTGGCGAAGTTGGAAGCTCAGGTGGTTTTCGTTTCTTGTGAGACTTGTTATTTCGATAGCATCAATTTCGTGATTATTTAATATTTATAAGCTCTCATATTATTGTATCATGCCAGTCATCTAAAGGTGCGTACAGATATACGCGCCGCGAACATGAGCAATTTACTTTTAATCAGCTGATTATATGTGTATTTTTACAGAAACGGTAAGATACAGATATAAAAAGCTTGGCATCAGCTGATTAAAAGTGAATTGCTCATGTTCGCGGCGCGTAAATCTGTACGCACCTTAAGATATTGTGTCAGATACGTAGCCTATCATAGCAGAGTTAATACATGAGGCGGATATCGTGGGTATCATATTATTTTACAAGACTTTTATTCAGACTATTGTTTCGGTAGGCTAGTGTTTGGGAATATACAATATTGTATGAAGTGTATTCACAATGAATCAGAGTTTGATAGGAATAGAATGGGTTTAGAAACGAGACGGGGCCGCACTACCTGCCCACTGGGTATTGTTACATGAAGACTCAAAATGGTTCATCCTTCAACTCTCCACTACCATACTCTATTGTTCTCTGATGGAATAAGGAAAAGTACAGAATGAGGAAGAGAACAAAATGAGGAAAAGAACAAAACAGGAGAAGATTAGAAGAATCTGTTCCATCCCTTTCCCTAAAATCTAAAACAGAATTGTTGTGATTTTGCTTATTTTCTTGGTCCATTACGAACTGTGAGGTAACACAACAATGTACTATTGTTTGGTTGAAGAACGTATCGAAATAACTACAGTAACATTTCAAAATTCATACTAAAAGTCTGTAGATATTATCTTTTGTAGTTTCAAACCCGTTGTTGTATAATAGTTTATAGGAGGAAGTTACTTTATACCAATAATAATAATGCTGAGGTTATTTTAAATGAAACTGGTGAATATCTTATTTCTTTTTCACATTTTTATATTGTGTTCTTCCAAACTGATACAAACTAATTTTTGAAGCTAATAATAATGCTGAGGTTATTTGAACGAAGTTTACAAACTGATGAGTCAATCTCTCATGTATTCTTCACATTCTCAATAATATTATTGTTCTCTCCCAAACTAACAACTGACAATTCTTTCAAACTGAGAAACTGCAGAAAATTGTAGATAAATAACTTTGTGACACGGATCCTAATTCAATCTTCATCATAATCTATTCTTCCATTTTCAATTACCTCCTGCAGTCTCTTCTAAACTCTTAATCCTATACTATTCCTACACTCCTGTCACCTGAATTCATCCTTTGATCCTCTAATTTGTCCTTTCTCTCAAGCTGGTCTCTTGGTACAGCTGAATGAGATAACAGCTCTCAAGATAACAGCTGAGGCTGAGGTACATCAGGGAGAGTAGAATAGACAATAGAAACCACGTCCTCCTTATCTCTTCTTCTCCACACATCTCTCTTCTCCTTCTACTACTGAAGTACTCATTCTTTTGCTTAATATCTAATTTGACTGTTACTTGCTCTGTGTTATCTCGTTCTTCCTCTTCATCTCAAACTATTTGCTGGTTTTATCTTTCTTTCCTACTTTCCCTATTATATTGTTTTTTCTATCATTGTTGTTTATTTTTCTCTTGGTTCTCTTTCGTTGCATGACCCTTCAACTCATTCTTTTCTTGCTCCTCACATTTGCTTCTCCTTTTCCTATTATTATTCGGCTGTACTCTAGAACTTGTTTTCCAATTTCTTATCATATTTTTTCGTTTCACTTATTTTTTGATTTCTTCATACATAATGTTTTCAAAGATCCTTTTATTGAGATGCTCAAATATAGTTGAAAGTCACAAACATCTTCTCTTCCCACATCTCTTCTCCTCTCATTTATCTTTCTCATATCTCTTCTCCTCTTATTCATCTTTCTCATATCTCTTCTTCTCTCATTCATCTTTCTCATATCTCTTCTTCTCTCATTTATCTTTCTCATATCTCTTCTTCTCTGACTACTCGTTTTCTAAGCTCTCTTTCTTTCATTTTCCCTTCTTCTATTAGTCATTACTCTTCTCCTCCTCTTATTCTTCCTCATTCTTATTCCTTTTCATTTCATTCATCAACTTTTCATCCTCCATATTATTCCACGCCTTTTTGACCTCTACATAGATCTTCCCCAACTTTTCTCCTCTATTTCTTTCTACATCTTTACTTTATTTCGTGTTCGGATGGTAGAGTGGACATTACTGTCCATACTTCGTCACGTCAACAAATAAAAAATTCATTCTATTCTATTCTACCCTATTCATCTCTCCAAGATGACTGTATCCATCTTCCACATCTATCTGTATTCATTTATCTAAGTATTTCCGCTATACTTTGCGAGCATGCTATGTATGATAAGTGTGATCCTCGAAGCACACACTGGGCCAAATTTCTCATATCTATTTCACCACCACCCTTCAATCTCTTTCTCTCTCTCTCTCTGTCAGTCTTACCCTCTCCGATTGTCTCTTTCTCTCTCTGTCTGTCGGTTTGCAAACGTTTGTCTCTCCTATCCTTTGTTACTTATGCTATGATAAGTGTGATTCTCTCAGTAAAGCTTACACAAGCTGGGCTCTGTCATATATCCCATCTCTCTCCCGCTCTTCCACACTCTCACACCCACCATTTCCTATCTCAATTTATCTTTCTTTCTGTCTCTCTGTTTCTGCAACTGTCAGCATCTTCTGTCCTTTGTGGGCTATGCAATGAAAAGTGTCATCTTCTTTGTGCTACACACACAAGTTGATATAATTATCTCTTTCTCTCTTCCTCTCCAACTTCTCTCGAGCTCTCTCACTCACGTTTCTTTCTCTCCCTTCCTCCCTAATTCACCGTTTTTCTATTACATGGATAATTGAAGGTCCCAGCTTCACAGTTCCATGTGTATCCATTACAATAATACCTCAATTTTTGCATATTTCATCACCCATCTTTGCTCAATATTATTGTTAAACTCTTCAGTCTGTAGGTTAACATGATTCATCTTGGTATTTCACTCTTAACACTCTATAGAACGTAATTTGCATTTTTTTGTTGTACTGATCACATGAATTATATGGCTGTGATCACATTGAATGCGTATATGTGCAAGTGAACGTCAGATCATGCAAGAGCAGAAAAACAAAATTCTAAAAGAATCGTTGTCACTTGCATGTAGCTGATCCAGCAAGTGCAAGCGTTCAGTGTTCAGCGTTCCTATTGCTCTTTCCAGATTTTTTTTCTCATCTGCACGCTTGATCATGCATAACCAAGCTTGCACTTGCACATATACGCATTTAGTATGATCACACCCTAGAGGAATCTGAATCTCTTATTCTCTCTATCTCAACTTCTATCTCTCTCTCTGCAAATGCCTTTGTGAGACATAAAATGATAAGTGATATCTTCTGGTTGCATCACACACAAGTTGAGACCTCTCACACCCTCTCTCTCATTCTCCCTTACACATTCTCTCTCTCTCTTTTTCTCTCTCATACTCACTATCTCTCTCACTCTCTCTCTCTCTCTCTCTCTCTCTCTCTCTCTCTGACTCTCTCCATCTGAATTATGAATCCCTCTTTGTATATGCCTTCATCAGATATTCTGGGTGCATCAGACACAAGTTGAGATCTCTCACTCCCTCTCTCCCTCTCACATACTTCCTCACTGACTCTCTCTGTCTCTATTTCTATCTTTCTGTGCCTGCAAGTGACTGTCTCTCTCATCCTTTGTGAGTTATGCAATGTGAGATAAGATCTTCTCACAGGGTGAGATCTCACACTCTCTATCTCTCTCATTCTCTGAGAATTATTTTTTTTAAAATTAATGTTTGTTTTAATTTAATTTTTGTTAATTTTTTTACTTTTTACATTTAAAATATCGGTTTGTTCTATTTTATTTTACTGAGTATTGCTTGTTAAATTATAATTTAGTATTGTATTGGAGTGTTAAGTGTAAGAGAGGCCCTCCCAGGTATAAAATAAAGGCAGTCATTCTATTCTCTCCCCTCTCCCTCTACCCATCTATCTATCTGTCACCCAGTGTTTGCTTCCTCAAACTCTCTCTTACTCACTTCTGTCTCTGTATCTCTCTCTTTCTCACTTCTGTCTCTCTCTATCTCTCTTTCTCTTAATGTCTGCAAGTGACAATGCACCCCTCTCGTCTCCCCAACCCTGACACATTTGGACAATACACCTCTGGCACCCAAAACGGGGAGAGCGGGAGATTCAAATTAATTTCGCCCCTTTCTCTCATCCAACCTACCAACCCTACCGGTCGTCTGCTGAACTATTTATAAACGTCGCCTGCTTTCCGGAATTATTTGCGAGCATGTAATTGCATTGGACAGCGCGAATCCAATTCGAAACGTGCTGAAACCCGAATAAATGCAGCAGCTACAGGGGAAGATTCATACAAACTGACAGAATTGTTTAAATGAGAATTTTTGATGTTTCAAATAAGGAATTCTGACAGTCTAGAGTACTTCACTTCACTGTCAGTATTCCTTGTGGAAAACTTCAAAGCTTCCCATTGAAGCAATTCTGACAGCTTGATGTGAATCTCACTATAAAACCGCTCTACCTTTGTAAAATCGAGTGCAAACAAAATGTGGGTTGTAAAATAATTGAGAGCTGCAGCAGGGTTCACTTCAAATTGTCAGCAGACATTGTATGTAATAACATTTATGCTTCCCTTTGAAATAATGTTGTCAGTCTGAATTGCATCTCACTATAATAGAATGTGGATTCATTTACAAGTTGAAAGGGAAAAGTAGATTTGAAATGAACAATGCTCTGTGTTGGTGGTGACAGGAAAGTATGAGAGTGGGCGAAGTTTCCAGAAATACCATGACATTGACATAATTCTTATATTATATCTGTATTGTTCCAAAAATGATGATTATTATCAAGTGAATACTATTCTGATACGTCTCCTAGATTTGTTTCAGAATTTGTTTGAATCTATTACTATCGTATTTTGAAAAATTTTAAGTGAAAAAAACACTCACATTCTTTGGTATGGCGATGACCGTTTAGTGCTGGTGCTGCACATTCTCAAGCCAAACAGAAACTGAGGTAGCTAAGGTTATGAGGGTGGGTATTTGGTCGGAGTGGGGGTGGAGGGGAGTTTTTAGCGGTTGATGGAGGAGGATTTAAATGAGTTTGTCGAACAGGATGTGGGAGGAAAAGTTGATTTGGTCATTTAGAATGTTGTTTGGTTTACTTGTATATTTTAAACTGTTGCAGTACATCTGCATTATTATAGTAGTACTTGAAATCTTCTGTTTTTGTCCAACACCAGCACAAAACGGTCGTCACCACACCAAAGAATGTGGGTGATTTTTCACTTCAAAGTTTTCAAAATACAATAGTAATCATATTAGTGAAAACAAGATGTATAACCAACAACAAATTGAATCTATTCATGCTGGTATTTCTTAATTGTTGAGATTATTGATGTGCTTCAATAGTATATTTTTACATCAAGAATAATTATTTCAACTCTGTATATTAATATGGAATATCAGGTCTATGAATGACACAAGATGTAATGGGAACTTTGAATTTGAAAATCAACTATAATGAGGATTATGTATTTGAAGAAATTGTTCAGAACTTGATTTAGGACTCAATTTAGGATAGTAGAGGCTTGGTTCCAAACTTACTTGGTTTCAAAATTATGATTGAACTTCACGGTAGAATCAATAATCATTTCTTAGCTCTGGACAATAATTTGGAATATCAGGTCTGTTGAATGACACAAAGTGTAATGAGAACTTTGAATTGGAAAATTAACTACAATGGAAATTTAGAACTCGTGAAGGATTATAGAAGCTTACTCAGTTTCAAAATTATTATTGAACTCCACGCTAGAATAATAATAATATGTTATAATTATTAAACGAAAATTCCAATTTAATGCTGTAAATCACCCCGAAGACTTCTGCTACTGCTAATATTGACAACAGGGTAACAGGTAGATGGAAATTCGATGAGCGCTACTATACAAAAAGTATTTGTCAGTCCCAATATTTGCAGTAGCAGAAGTCTTCGGGGTGATTTACATAATTTAATTGGGATTTTGTTTGATTGTAATTATTCATTAATTAGCATTTGAATAAATGTAACTTCCAATTTCTTTCCATCTGTAGAATAATATTGTACTAAATATCCAATGAAAGTTATATAGATACAACTAAAGACCTTTGCTACTGCAAATTTGACCGAAGAACTCAATATTAGAAGAAAATAGCTTGAGTGAAACTTAATCTTCCAATAACCATCCCATACACGATAGAACTTTTGTACTCCAATAATTCAATAGTTTACAATGATGTGATAGAAGTGAAGGGAAGTACAGCTAAACTACTTACAGCTCATTATTATTTCAATCTTCCCAATTTCACTCCAACTTATGAATTCAACCAGTATATAAGGAGAAATTAGGATAACAGAGCTCATCCAATTAATTCCATGAGATAGAAGTGAGAAGTGAGATGAAACTGAGAAGAGAGACAAAAGTCTCTAGATGAAAGTGCTTCGAGTAAAGTCAAGATCATAGAACGTGAGTACATAGAGTGCTCTCCTGCTCATTTTCAAGTAGTATATCTTCAAGCCCCAGAACAATTTGAACAACCCTCCTCACTAATTATAATTATTGCGTCCTCTATTTATCTTAGGTACGTTGCTAGTACGGTTAGCTAGGTACTGCAGCGTTTATGGTACGCTAGCGAATATGGGACTAATTATTGTGTGTGCTCTAATTCTGTGTTATGGCCTATTATTTGAGCGAACCGTAGGGTTTAGTGTGGATGTGAAGTTCTAGAATGTCCTTGACCGGAATAAATACAGTCGAATACAGTCAGTGCAAATACAGTCCGTATTGTAAGCCGTGAGTTTATGATCAGTGTACAGTGACTATTCTGACTACATTCACTATTTTCTATAAATATTTTTCAAGTGGAAATGATAATACAATTATTCTCATAATTAATCTCGGTGTCCATATGAAACTCAATATTGTCTCAAAATGGTGGATAACGGCACGTGACTACACTATCGCCATTATATTAAATTATGATTGGATTTCATGTAGAGAATTATTATTAAGCATAATAAACAAAAATGCAATCTTAGTAATTCGAGCTATTCTCATTAAGAATTCTTCAAAGTTCGAAATTTTTGCCCATGACACCCCTAAATTAGATCTAGAACTAGTGTAATCAATCTTATTTCTAGTTAGAGATCTCTTTGATGCGATTTTTTTACGGTTCCTAGATCTTAAAAATTATTAGGCTGTGTTTCGACAGGAAAATTTATTTCGAACAAGTCATCTCTATCTCTAATTTTGGGTCATTTATCTTGGAGTGTCGTTTAATGAATTCAAGAGTTGCTGGGATGAGATAACATTTTGTTAGGTACTCACTACATTATTCTTCAATATTGAGATAGTTTTATTAGTTTCTCTCATAACTACATGTCATATTTACTAATATCTGCTCTAGGTTCGCGAACGTGTTATCTAATTTGTGAAAAATTAAAAAAATATTGATAGTCCATGTATTGTTCAAATATTTATGAGTATCAATACTACATATTCTCATGTTTGTCTTGTTTTCGTGTATCTCTCAAACAATTTATCTCTAGATCGTTATCTAACTTGTGAAAAATTAAAAAAAAATTGATAGTCCATGTATTGTTCAAATATTTATGAGTATCAATACTACATATTTTCATGTTTGTCTTGTTTTCGTTTATCTCTCAAACAATTTATCTCTTGATCTTTCAAACTATATATTGTTTATTTAAACAATATATAATAAACAAATTATAGTGGAATTCCTTCATGCCATCAAAGAAAATAAATAGAAAGTGGAATAGAAGATTTTATATATTGCATTCGATGCTGCAGAAGACCTCTGTCCATGTTTGTTATGCTTTTCTTGTATCTTTCAAACAATTTGACTCAATTATAGTGGAATTCCTTCATGCCATCATGCCATCAAATAAACTAAATAGTAAGTGAAAAAGAAGACTTTTATATTGCATTTGATGCTACAGAAAAACTCTGTTCTCGTTTTTCTTGTATCTCCCAAACAATTTGACTCAACTATAGTAGAATTCCTCCATGCCATCAAAGGAACTAAATAGAAAGTGAAATAGTATATATCGCACCTAGGGTCGAAAATGTACGTTTTCCGGCTCGAGATCGCGGTTTTCAAGTTCGAGACGAAGTCGAGGACTTGAAGCGTTCGAGAGCCGGAAAAACATTTTTGCCCGTGTTGCGAACGCTATTTTTCGCCACACCAAAAAAAAACTTCCCAATATATAAGAAATTGGAAAATAAATAAAATTCAAACAGCGTATTTTGATAGTTTGAATCTTGGTTATGACAACTTTCACTGTCAATTAATTTCAATATTACTAATTAATAATTTACAATAGTGACAATATTTTTATACTATTAATATTTCGAATAATTGTTTGAATTTTTATAGCTTGCGCTTTGCACCTGGTGCAATATCTCATGGATAGATGGATGAATAGAATTTTCATCACTATTTTGAAATAATGTGATTAAAAAATTAATATAATTGCATATTTCACAGTTTTGTCTCAAAATATATCTAAAAAATTGATTGAAATTTAAATTACGGTAACTAATATAAAAAATAGCTAATAAAAGTCAAAATTCATCGACAAAAAAAATGTCATTGACCAAGGTCCGAACCTAGATCATGTTTGTAATTCACTGAGCTTTGAGTTCTGATGTATTATGCCTTTACGCTCTCGGCCATTGTGTATTGTTGATCATAGAGGCCTGTAAGTCAGGTAACATACTATGTGGGCTACTATAATATAGTGTATAGCGGCAAACTTGAAGCCGGTTTGCTGGCATTTTCACAACAAAATATTGCTCTGAAAATAGTTAAATCATAGAGAAAGCATTCGAAGATTCAATCTTGAGTGGGCCTAATGTTTTCTCTATATGGTTTGATATTGAAGAAAAATTATCTAAAAGTTTTAATAATGAATTACGGAAAAATTACTAGGAATTTTTCAGTCAAGGCTGAGTTTCACCAGTAGGCTTACCTTAAACTTTAGATCTCTGCTGTATTTTCTTATTATTATTGTTGATTGTATTGCATTAAGAAGTGGAATTCGATAATAAAAAGAAACAATTACTACTCTACCTCACTTTTAAATATTGATACAATTATTGTACTTTGATTTCAAATTCGATTCTTCACTTTTAAATACTTGCGATACGTAGGCTGACAATGGACAATGCAGCCAACATTATATTGTTGAGGCTATGGAGATATCATCGTATTCTATTGTTTGATATCAAAAACACAATAATAAATATTAAATTATGGAACAGTAATTTATAAAATATATTATAGACATGATACCGCGATTCACAATACATAATTATATAGATTATTACAGTCGTTATGAGATTATCTCTATGATTTTTGTGAGATCGGACACGATCAGCTGTTATTCAAGGTCATTTTACAGCCCTAGGGCCGTAAAGTTTTACCGGCCTGGTCGGAAAACAATCACTTTCGGCCTCCATATGACGCACGTAAACCAGCTCATTACATCCAAGTGTGGCGAAAAAGAAAATTCATATAAATTGCATTTGATGCTACGGAAAAACTCTGTTCAAATAGCCAATTCATGCGGATACATTCACCGCAACTATGTAGCTATAGTTGACACATTCCAGTGGCTTTACACCCATGTGAAAATATCCAACCTCAACAATTGTAATATTTTGCGCAACTCGATCACGAATATCGAACACCCAGATTTGTGTTGTAAATATCACAGCAACACGATGTTATCGAGATGACTGCTTTTTCTCGCTACATTTAGGTCACAATCGCACGCTATTACTCCCCTAGCATGGCAACAATGGAAACCCTTTTAAATACAAGAAAAATAGCCCGATCTCACAATATTCTTCGTTCACTTTCCCTTTTCTATCGCCTCCTCCTTCTCTTTCTACTCTTATAATTTCTGTCCTCCGTAGCATGGTACCTCTTTCTTTCGCTTTCTCCCTTATTTTTACTAACTCTCTCATCTTCTCTCTTCTACACTGTCATTATCTTCTGTTCCCTTTCTCTCTCTGTTCATTTAATTGTTAGTTTTGGATGATTATTTAAAATATGCCATTTTGTGAAATACAGGATTAATTCCAATCTATTATATACTTTCACTCCACTTTTTTCATTCTTCCAAACAATCTATTCATTTTATCTATTATGCCGTTTTATCAAGTTTTCATTTCTCTACTAAACCTCGTTTTATCTTCTCTTTTCTATGCACTTTTCTCTTTTCTTCAAGTCTCTTTTTCTTCTTCTTTTTTATTCCTTATTGATTTTTTTATTGATTTATATAATGAATACAACATAAGTACATCATATGATAGGGAGAGAAACAATAAGGTAACTTTGTGCTATTTCTCTCCCAAAATTAGGTAAGGTTACACATAGTCCAAAATAGGTTGTCTTGTTGTTGTTCACTTCATAACATTTATTTTCACAAAGTAGATTATTAAATTTAGATGTTTCAAAACCGAACATAGAAGATTTATTATCACTGAAATAGGAAATATTAACATATTAAAGAAATATTCTTCTTCTTCTTCTTCTTCTTCTTCTTCTTCTTCTTCTTCTTCTTCATCTTCTTCTTCTTCTTTTCCTTGTTATCTTCCAATATGTCACACTCTCTCCTTCTTCTTCTTTATATCAGTCCCTACCTCACCTGCTTCCTATTGGGTTCGCCATTATTCAACTCCTTTCCCTTTCTTCCCACTTTTTTCACATTTCTTTCCCTTTTTGCCGGGAATTATGCCAAGTGCATTAGATTCCGTTCAATCATCGTTGAATCTCCGATAAGAGAGCCAAGCCCAAATACGTAAATAACAGAAGCATCGTGTGCGCCCCTCTTACTTACAATCAAGTCCGCGGACTTAAAAAGTAAGCTCTGAACTACTTCGCTTCCAATCACGCCATATACCACTATATTATAATTCTCTTTAAACTGGCAGCATTGCTTGAATGGGAAGCATTGGCGCTATTCATACGGTATGCTGACAGTTTAAAGTTAATTTCACTATAATAGGAAAGCTACAAAGTGCACTGCAGGATTCCTCATGAATCTTCTTCTTCTTCTTCTCTTCTTCTTCTTCTTCTTCTTCTTCTTCTTCTTCTTCTTCTTCTTCTTCTTCTTCTTCTCTTCTTCTTCTTCCCACTATAGGGGAGATACACTATGCTCTGTCAGCATTCATTATAAAATAGCATCAATGCTTTCCATTCACCCAATGCTGACAGTTGAAAGTGAATCTTACCATAGAAGAAATAGATGTACAGTCAGTATACTTTATGAATATTAAAGTCAATGTTCACAATTTAACCAATGGTGACGGTTTGAAATGAACAATGGTGTCTGAAATCTAGGTCTTTTATCGATTGGTGCAGGTATAGAAGACAAAGTAGAAATTTGCCTCCCTAATCGGGTACTAATCGAGTTAGTGCTGCTAAGCGATTAACTTGCTCAGTCATTGATTTAGTCTTGTTCAGGGCTAATCGATCAAATCACACCGCTTTACGTCTACTTGGCTTAAGGTTTTTGTTGTAGGATAAAGCTGATTTGGTGGGATGATTACTGGTGTGAAAACTGTTGTGGTTGATGAATTCTGGGTTTTGTTAACACTATTATTGTTAGTGTCCCAGTCACAGCAGAACTCGTTAGCTAACTATTTCTTTGGTTCAGCAATGGCTTTGTTTAACTTCTAAATGCCTCTCAACCGTTCGGGTGTTTGAATTCTCTATGAAATGAATTTAACTAAAGCCATGCTAAGTTATTGAAAATCAACTCAATAAAATAATGTTTCATTCGACGTAGTTTTGGTTTGATATATTTTCACTATGAACTGTATGGGTAGAATAAGTATGGTCATTGAACTGTAGAGTTTTTATTCCACAACGAGACATAAAATCAAACGGCTATGTACATATATTTGGTCATAATGTAATGTTCAAGCTTGCTAAAGTAGTTAGGAGGTCCTCTCTTGAGGAAATGAATGAAGTTGAAAAAACTATAGAAGTAATCAGGTGGTCACGAAAGGTCACTCAACCAAATGCAATAATTATTGTGTTCTGACAATTATTCAAGTAGTTTTTAGGCCTCATTTTCGAGAAAAATTGAGCTTGAATAAAAGAACAAACTGTATAAAAATAATCAGGAAAATTTACTCAACCAAATAAGCAATAAATAATTGAATTCTGACTTTCACATTGAAGTCGCAAAACTCTGCATTCGATTCTTTCATCAGTGTTGGAAAAGAATCAATGTTACTCTAAGGCCCGGTTGCACAAAAGCCGGTTAAACTTTTACCGTAATTAATTTTACGAGAATCAATTAGTGACAGCCTTTTTGATAAAAAGCCTTCTCTGATTGGCTCTCGTGGAATTAAGCACGGTTGAAATTTAACCGGCTTTTGTGCAACCGGGCCTAAGTGTTCAGAACTGTACAAAAATATTTAGAAGTATCAAATACGATAGAAAAATAATAAATTGATGTTTGATACAACCAGCCTGCTTTCTTCTAATTCTATTGATGGATAATAATTTCAATGTCAACTGAGAGATCTACGAGGAAACTCAACGTCGACCAATCAAAAGGTAGTACACTTTGATACGCTTCAGTGTCTAGTTCAAGTCCCGCCCACAACGCTCTCTCATTGGCTGATGCCTTTACGTCATCATGTAGACTCCATTTTGTTGAATGGTATCGATAGGATGTTAAAGTTACGTGATTTTTTCTCCCAGTTTAAAATTTTCTGGTTAAAAGATAAAGATTGTAATTAGTAGTCTGAGTAACTATTGGCTAAAATGAAAAACTAGGACTTTGAAATTAAAATGGATAGGAATTCAATGTCTTTGTTTCAATTATGATTGTTCTAAGAAATAATAACCTCAATGTAAACACTATCATCATCTTTATACTTCTTTGGAAGGGATAGGAACTGCTAGAAGAGGGGTCCAAAATTTTTACTGTACTAACTTCCTTTCAACATCTACAAAGTTTTTTCAAAACTATGAAGATCAGAAGGCCTTCATAATTCAATCAATAAAAAGTGATCAAATCTGGACGGACATTGTGTAGAAGCTAGAATTAAATTTGACGCTCATATTACATTAGATTCGCAAAATTCCCCCTAGGCACAGCTTATTGTGTGCATTTCTGTTCTGCTCCACCCTTGGCTCCAATTTCAGATTCGACCAGCACAGTGAGTGAGATTCATTTTGAATTGTCAGCATTCCTTATTCAATTACATCAATGCTTTCCATTCACCCAATGCTGAACGTGTAAAGTGAATCTGCCACTATAGTGAGGTCCACGTTATAATGGCAGTGGAGGAAGGTAGGAGAAAAACGTTGCCGATCCTCTATCTTGTCAATGCCTTCTATAGACGGTAGCTGATACAGGTTTATTGATGTATTATTAACGGTTCATTCTCGTTTAAAATAATCAATTATATTCCATCAAGCAAGAAATTAAATTTTTCTATAATTTCATAATGAATTTTCATAAATAAGATGAAATATTTTGTTAATAAAATATTTATTTATTTATTCATAATTTACAATCAACTTGAGGAGAAAGAAACATACTACAATCCAAAACTTCTTTTCATCCCAATTTTATAAAATAAATTGTCTAAATAAAGGTTATATGCGACTTATTAATTCTACATTGTTAAAAGACGATCTGGCAACAGAGCAAAGCGAGAAAGAGATAGCGCTATCCGCTTTGTTGGATGATAGACAAGGATAGCAATACCATTGCTTATCAAACACTGCCATTATAACGTGGACTTCACTATAGTAGTAGTTACAGCACTAGAGCCCCTACAGAGCAGGGTAATACCGGGGAGGCAAAATTATTCCACAAGCCTGCATCCCTGGCTAATAACGTTGCTTGCTGCCCTATTATTAATTCAACCTGTACGCTGTAGCTGATTCACGCACGCACGCGTTCACATTGGTGCTAGCATAAAGGACTGACTGTCCGCAGACTAAGGGCATAACAAATTTGCTATGTGACAGAGGAACGTGTTAGGTTAATTGGAATAGCACCTATTTGTTATCTTGCTTGAGTTTGTGTGAGTTGAGGATTTTCGAGTATTTTTCTGAAAATAACTGACTCATTAGTATAATTTATTCATTTTTTTATGGTTTTTATTGGCAGAGATGATGAGTATGATAGGATACTAGTATCAAGAATTTTTCAATCAAATCTACATCTATTTCCAGTAGGCCTAAGCTTCATCACTTTCAAGTGCAAAATTACCATTTTTAGACAAAAAAGAGAGATGTCCTCACTATTTCTCCTCTTGCTCTAGTTTGCACATCAACTCATTACAATAACTACTCTTATTTTGGCCCTATTGCAGTTGAATCTTTATTTTTGAAATTGAAATTCTTGTTTCTCCAAAAAAGATTAACAATATTAGCATGTAAAAAATGAAAAGTACATTTCTTTGGTGGCTTTTCTGATGGGCACATGCCTGTGAGAGAGGAGCGAGTTTTCAAGTAGCATCAATATACATAATCTTAAATTAAACTATTTATAGCTTTGGAAAATGTAGCTAAATACAATAAAAAATATTGTTTAAGAGAGAATATACTAGAGAAACAAATAAAACCGAACTTAATCTAGTATTATTATCAAGCAAATAAAATAAACCAAATCTGGAAAGAAGTGGGATACGCTTTGATGTACGCCTTTTAACCCTCAATTTTCAGCTGATTCAAGAGAAATATTTCTCTATGTTGATTACTACCATAGAGAAACGATAGCATTGTTTCTTACGCTATTGTTTCTCTATGTTACTACTAATAACTTAAGAAACTAACTATACAACCAGTTATAAATTTACTGTACTAAGAAGTCGCTCCAGTTATGGCTCTTTAAAGATGTAGCAACATCTTTCATCATATCATGTATCATTTATATTGTATAGTGAGTGATAATAGTATCTATTCACAGACTATATGTACCAACCAGGGAACAGTTCGCTCTACTAATTTTTGAAAAAAGTAAATTCGTAAGGCTTTTGTTGGTGGGGAGTCCCTTACGGGAAGGTCCCACCGCCTGAATATATAACTTTAGCCGTCAATGGGCCTCACGACTGTCATACTTCAGCCGGGACCGACAGTTTAACGTACCCATCCGATAACACGGTAGTGATCTGGTTAAAAAACTTTTGGTTATGAGAGGGATTGAACCCGGGATCTCAACGGGAACTAATTTTTGAAATCTCATCTCAATGAAGAGATTTTTGTGTTTTTGAGGTAAATGTAGTTCCTTTGATCCGAACATCAATACAGCACTAATTTCATAGAACCACCTACTGTGTTATGGATGCATGTTCCGAGAATTTCCATGTATGTGGCAATTAATTCGAGCTCAGTCCTCAGTATGTAAGCTAATTAATACAGAGAACCTGTGTTGGGTCCGTCCAGCTATATAGAGATTCACTTCAATCTGTCAGCATTGGTTGAATGGGAGGGATTGATGTTCTTTATGAGGAATTCTGACAGTTTGAAATGAATATTACTATTCATAACCATATGTAACTGTAATCTCATCTTACAGATCTGTGATCTCATCTCATGCTATTATGTTACCCAGAATTTTATATGCTGAAGTCGAATTGCAGTTTCTTTTGAATTACAATAATATAATTTAAGTGAGTGCTTTCAGAGAGTTGAATAATGAATTATTAGGTCTGGAATAGGATGAAAATAGAACCTGAAAATGGATGTCAGATAACCAGTTCTAGGAAACGATGTAACCAATGCTAATTCTAGTTTGTTGTTGAGTTCGGATATTAGTGCATGTAGAGGGGAGTTTGTTATTGTGACAGTTGCTTGAGTGATGACCGCTATGAAATTTCGGAGAATTATTGTGTTACATTGAGCAGGAATAAAATACTAACGTTGCTCACATTAATTTGTGAAGTACAACATTATCAACAAGCTAGCGAAGTTTCCCCAGTAAATGAGGTAATGCGTGTTGGGGTCGAAGCCATCTAAGATTTTACAATAATGAATTTAATGATTGAACATTATATAAAAGTGATGATCTGATTGAAATCTGATTGAAATGATAAATGACTTTATCATTTTTGGGATGACTTGATAATTTCCTGATGTCAGGTCTCTTTTGTTCTCATATATTTGTGGGTTAAGTGGAAGAGGGGGCTCTTATTGCCTCAACTTCGCCATATAACTTTTTGTAATGGTATAAAGTGGAAATGAAAGACATTTATCGATCTATATGCGTTTGCAATATTTATTTATTTATTTATAGACAACATATTCCAGGTGCAAACAACAGGCACTCTCCCAAAACTGCTTTCAACCTTAATTTGAAATAAACAGTCCAGAGATTATGTTATTCTCAATATGAAAATTGTCATTGAAAAATCAATTAATTACAGAAACTTTTGAATATTGTGTAGACGTCATTCAAAATGTTGATGCTTAAAATAAACCTTCAGGAAGATGAGAAACAGGCTTGCTTTGTTTAGATACGCCTTCGGCTCATACTTTTCTACTCTACTCCAATCTCAGCTTCTCATACCGTATTCCGTTGTCTTAACTGTTGAATTCTCAAGACAATTATGCATGGAGCTACAAATTGAAATGATCTTATGAATAGTTTTATGTTTGAATAGTTTAAATGTTATGATGAGCTATTATTAGTTTGATGATAATTTTGAATAGTTGATTAATAGTTTTAGAAAGCAGAATTGAAAGTAGGCCTACATCAAGTCATCTGACATCTATTCCATGAAGTTGAAGTATCTTTGCCATTACATTCGTTAAACTTGCTTCACTTCCTCAAGAGATTCCTTGTAATGAAGTTTCACTCCTCCTTTTGAAGTTCATTGCCAACTTCTCAATTCAATTTGGTTTGGAAGGTGATAACTTTCTCACATAGCTGCTCTGTCTCCATTCAACAAGAACACATATCACGCCTGAAAGCATTCTACTTTCCCCCATTGAAACCTTTCACATCTCCCGCTAATGCAATAATGAACTTGGAGATTTTCACGCATCTGACAATAATTATGTTATGCTGGAAATCTACGCATCTACCTGATGGGAAAACATGTTTGATATTACAGTGAATGGGTTAATGATAAGATACTTAGTAATCCTGAAGGATTTTCCAAGGAATTCTGTGGGGAATTTCTACTCAGGAAAGCTGAGTTGCATAAACGTTTGCACACCAAACTTCAAAAGGTAGATATTGTCTCCCAGATTTTTATGGGATTTCAAAAATTAATTAACAAGAAGGATCAATGTTGAATTCTATCGTAATCAACTAGAAGATAGGATATGAATCTACCAATGCACTAAATCAACTCAGTGTGAGAAAATAATATATTTCACATATTTCCAATCCTCACAAGATGAAAAATCCAATAGAATTTAACTACAGTATTCATGCAAATGGTATGATATTAATATGAAGGAAACATGGATGTTGAATCAACACTCATCAAGCACCTTCAGTAGATATTTTGAAGACCATTGGAAATGATTTATCAGAATACAAGAAGTCAAAGTTGTCTATTTTAATTGCGCTCAAAGATTTTCTTCCATCAGTTTGAATCTCATACACGAGTTCAGTTGTGGATTTTGAAGGATATATTCGAATGGGTTTGAGATTTTTCATTCTTGGTTTGGCGTTGTCAAAAATGACTGGAGAAGTTACAATTACTATTTCAGATTCATTTTTCCCTCCATATTCTAAGCTATAAGCATCGAGGAATCCAATGAATTACACAATATATATTGAGTTGCTCTGATGAATCGAACGATTTCAAATTTCAAATTCATTTTCCCCTCCACATTCTAAGCTATAAGCATCGAGGAATCCAACGAATTACACAATATACAGAGTGAGTCATATGTATGGGACCCTTCAATAAATTGGAGACTGTTGTAGATATTTATAATACTGTAACTTTCAGGATAAGTTATTGGTCAAATACTCTACCTTTTGACGTACAACTGAATTTCAACCCCTCATAAGGTGACTTAGGGGTTGTAGCTCGAATATCTTAAATGTAAACACCCATTGTGTGGTACATAATTTTAAAGGCCTTTTTGAAACAAGAAACATGGCATCGACAAAAACGTTTTATCATACTTGTATCCCAAATGGCGGTTGATTAAAGTTTTAGTTTTTAAGAAATTAGTGGTTGTTACTCAAATATTTTGAACCTAAACACCCATTGTGTGATACATAATTTGAAAGGACTTCTCAAAACTAGAAAGATGATATCAATAAAAATGTTCTATGATACTTTTATCTAAAATGGCGGCTGATTGAAATTTATCAATAATTTCTTCAAAAAATCAAACTTCAAACTAAAAGTTACAGTATTTTATCTACAACAGTCTCCAGTAATTTCTTCAAAAAATCAAACTTCAAACTGAAAGTTACAGTATTTTATCTACAACAGTCTCCAATAAATTTATCAATAATTTCTTCAAAAAATCAAACTTCAAACTGAAAGTTACAGTATTATATCTACAACAGTCTCCAATTTATTGAAGGGTTCTCATACATATGACTCACTCTTTATATCGAGTAGCTCTGGTAAATCGAGTGATGTACCCAATATGGAAAAGTCAATCTTTGTGAGTTCAAAGTTATTTCTTAAAAAATTTCTCCAAAACTATTTGAAAATTATATAAATATTAGGGAATTTGAAGGAAAACAACTCTTTTCTCGTGAAATTTATCCAATTTTCCTGTTGAGTGTTAATGTTTGTTACCTGTTGGAAGTTGAAGTTACCTGAAGGTTGTTAGATGGTCTATATTGAACTCAAAACACAAAATGGTAGCCCACTGTGAGATCCACTTCACTCCAGGGGCGAATATCAAATTAGGTGGTCTGATGTGTATCTAGTCTAGTGTAGCATCTAGTGTACACTTGAAACAGCGTGGATTAGTGATACATGTTTATGAAATTATGAAGTGTAGTGTTCAGTTTATGAAGTTAATATTGGTAGAATGGTGCTTGACATACTAAAACGTCGGGTCTTTACTATGGCATCATCGTACTACTAAACCACGAGAGAATTACTGAAGTCCTTCTACGATTCAACTACCATCTCTCTTCGATCTATTTACTTTCTATCCTCTATCTCTACTTCTATAAGTGGAACGGTAGTTCTACTTGTACTTGTATGAAGTGGCCCTTTAAATTCCATAGTGCATGGCATACTTTAATATGGAAGTAAAAGTGTATTTGAATCTAGTCAATAACCAAATTGAATAATTTGAATGAAGCAGTTTGCACTGTGTTCCAATGAATAGGTGATAATATTCTCATTTCTTCTCTATTAAAAATTGCTTCTGAATTTGTTTTTGTAAAATTAGAAGGAGTGATCATTGAAGGTTTATTCTTGCATTTTTTCAGTCAACGTTGTTTTGAAACTTCCATTCAATAACTTGCTAGAAAACTATTATGAAAACTATATTTTCTCAAATATGAATTGGCAGTAGTAGTAGAGAAAAAGAACAAGTAGAATACGGTGGAGTGTTTCTCTAACCTCGTTGTCTTTCTCATATGGTTTTGATTCTTGATAATATTCGAGTTTTTGAAGCGATGTCAATTCGGTTTTAATCGTAAAAGTTATAAATTATTTCAAGAAAGTGTACATTGTGAAGTGTAATTATCCTTTGTCTATCATTGTTCGAAACGGTGAGTTCTTCTCATTATTATAAACTATTTTCGATTTTAAAGTAAATCATTGTAAAATAGTGTAGTAGTCATAGAGTTGTTTTGAGTTATACTCTTTCATTTTTGTTTTTTTCTCTCAATATTTCGTTTCAGTCTATG
This sequence comes from Nilaparvata lugens, assembly GCF_014356525.2. NCBI lineage: Eukaryota > Metazoa > Arthropoda > Insecta > Hemiptera > Delphacidae > Nilaparvata > Nilaparvata lugens. The sequence continues at coordinate 38,533,070 of NC_052511.1, read as the reverse complement.
TTTCGATTCAAATCATAATTTTAGTAATTTCATAACAATATGTGCTGTTTAGTGTCCTGATGATGATTTTAAATGAATTCAGTGTTGTTATTTCAACATAATTATTGTTTGTGTTATACGCTGATGTTATTCAATATGTTGGCCATATCTTATAACTTTACTAACCAATCTAATAACTTAGTCTTTATCTCTAAGTTCTTATATTACTATACTTATATTTAATACTTTCATTTATTCATAAACTATATAAACTATACTTATTCTTTATTACTATTATATACTTATATTATCAGTCAATGGAACCTGTAGCTATTTTCCACTTTTTTACTTTACATGAGATATAATAGGCTATTAAAATTTTCTGAACTTTCAAACTTTTCCTTTGATGATGCTCATTTAAGACTTGGGCTTTTGCGTGATTAGTAGGGATAATAAAGATAAATAATGAGGGTGATGATGATGAAAAATTTAGCAAAAAGTTTTATTAATCCAAATTTGAATTGAAAGCCTGTGGGAAGTAATAAAGCTTATAATCCAATGTCAGGTAGTGATGGCTACCGTTACAACGTAAGTACTGAGAGCACGTCACTTATCTAATCTAAGAAAATTCAGATATCACTCTTTCTGCTGACTCAACCATTTTCCCATTTGCGATTCATAGTTCAAAAATTCTCACAATTCACACAAAGACTCAAGCTACTGAGATTCCAGGTTGCTTTGAAACTCTATTATAACAGCACAAAGGAAACTTCCTTGAATTCTTTACAGTACCTCTCATCATTTATCCAGAAATATGTTTCCCCAGTGATGCACCAGCAAACCAGACTCCGCAACAAAAGTTGCTTCCCGAAAGTTTGCACAGAAGCTATAAACTTTCGGAACAGAATTCACCGGGCAACATTTTTTCATTTATTACACTTTTCCTTGTCCTGGCGAATCTAGAAGTTATATCAGGAGAATACTTTTGTTTGCCGAGTAAATACTTGTTCAATGTAACCGTCACCTGGATAGAATAGAAGATAGATAGATAGAGAACTCTGCCGACGACCAAAAATTGGAATCAACTTGAAGCTTTTTAATTATCTTTTTTGTTTGCTCTTCGTGGCGCGCAGATGTTGGATTCCGTGTTTATCTTTGTGTGCTCAAATTCAATCTTGGTGGATATTTGCTTTTGGTTTAATTAGATTTTCCGCAGCTCATGGATTTAAAATCCTTCAAAATCTCCCTATACTGGAGAGAAACAATTTTATTTGAAGAATGGTGGAGTGTATTGCTAGTTATACTACCTACTATACTACACGTTTCCCTGCAGGTTTACAGATGAGTTCAAAAAATTTAAATTCTATCCCCGTTCAAACAAACAATATCGGGGCATCAACCTTCGCTCGTTATTTTTATTTATTGATAAACAGAACACAATTCTTTAAAATGATCGTGTTTATATTTTACAGCTGGCTAAACGTCAGCTTATGAATTTTGGGGATGAGATATTTTGATTTTCCACTGACGCACTTTCTTATTATCCACAGACGACGAGAGTCTCAGCTGTTTTTCCAAGGATAGATTATCCATTTAATGTCGTTTAGCGAGTTTTCTCAGGGATGAGACCTAGTACAATCGATTTTTTTTATCATAAACCTAATATGTTCCAAATTTCGTGAAAATCGTTGGAGCCGTTTTCCAGAACCGTTGGACATAAATAAATATAAATAACTAAATATTAAAATACAGAAATTGCTCGCTTAATATAATAGGATATACAACGCAACAAATAGAGTTCATTCTTATTTATGAGTTTATTTCTTATTTATTCTTACTTATTTCATGAGAACTTCTAATTGTTCAGTAAGTTCAGACCCAAAGTATCAAGCCATTGAAATTTCACATAATTTCGAATAAAAAATTGTTTTTGAAGAATCAGTATTTTACAGGAGTGTGTTAAAATGAATTCTCTATCATTCATCATGAATACAATACTTATACAAATTCAGATTGATGGGGATAAATTCTTCTAGATCATAGATTCCTACAATATTATTGATATCGGCTGCAAGTAATTTCGCTGAGTATATCTGAGTCTTATAGCGATTAAGAGGATACAAGTTTTCGTATAATATAAATTCTGTGCTTCTGTCCTTATACATCCTGCAGTAAGTCATTCTCTGTTCCCAGTGTAGATGGTACGTTATAAATTTAACAAATGGTAAATGGGTACTGAAATGGATAAGATATCTAATTAATTTTGTTCTAATACCACCATAATATCCTATACTATTAAACGAGAAATTTCTGTTTATATGTTTGTATTTCACCGGATCTCGAAAACGGCTCTAACGATTCTCACGAAATTCAGAACATAGTAGGTTTATAATATGAAAAATCGAGTCCACTAGGTCTCATCCCTGGAAAAACTAGCTAGAGGGATAATTATTATTCATCCTTGGGAAATCGGCTGATAATAATTATTTTGTCGTCTGTTGATGATGGAAGTGAGTGAGCGAGTTCATGTGTGTGGGACTGTGTAAAAATTATGACTCAGCTGTTAAACTTTTGAAATCATTCAATCAGGTACTTGGTGCCGATTGCACAAAAGCCGGTTAAATTTTAATCCTGATTAATTCCAGTGGAACCATCTTTTTGAAATGGTCTTCTCTGATTTGGTTCACGTGAAATTAGTCAGGATTAAAATTTAACCGGCTTTTGTGCAACCGGGCCTTTGTGAGGGAAATTTTTGCATTCTTCTGGGAATTAATCTCGATTCACTGTGATTAGATAGAACATGTGTGTCTGACTTGTTCATGATACAACTTTACTCATGTTTTTTAACTTTACTTCTTCCGATTTACCTACTCTACCATGAATATGTGTTGATATTTTTCATCTGTGTTCTCCATCTTCTGGTTTATTTTTTCTATTTCATAGTAATTTAAAGATTTTTCCTCTCTTCTAAGCTCCTACCTTTTTTTGTTTTTCATGCCTCCTCTATATTCGACTTGTTAATTGTTTCTCTTCTCTCATTACCCTTCTCAACATCATCTATACATCTTTCTCTGCTGCCTCCTATTGTCCAATATTCTTAATTTTCTACGATTCTCTAAATTTCATATTTTCACTTTCATTCTTCTCCCTATGTTCTCCTATCCTCGTCTTCTAATGTTTGTTATCTTACTCTTCACTTTTCTGTCATCTCTTCTAACTTCCGCTTCTTCCCTCTGTCTTGTATTTTTCTCTTTCCATCCTTTACTCTTCCCTAATCATCCTTCTGTTATCCTGCTTATCTTCCCATTCACGAGTCCTCCTTTTCTCCTCTTTCTCTTCCCCCTCCTCCTCCTCCAACTTCTTCTTCTCCACCTCCTCCACCTTCTCCTTCTTCTCCTTCCACTCCTCCTCCAGCACCTCCTCTTCCTTTTCCTCGTTCTCCTCCTCCTCCTTCTCCTCCTCCTCCTCTTCGTTCTTCTCCCCCTTCTGCTCCTCCTCCTTTCCCTCATTTTCCTTTACCTTCCCATTCACTTATCCTCCCTTTCTCCTCTTCTTCTTCCCCCTTCTCCTTCCACTCCTCCTCCAGCACCTCCTCTTCCTTCTCCTCCTCCTCCTTCACCTCCTCCTCCTCCTCCTCCTCCTTCACCACCTCCTCCTCCTCCTCCTCCTCCTCCACCTCCTCCTCCTCCTCTTCCTCCTCCTCCTCCTCCACCTCCTCCTCCTCCTCTTCCATCTTCTCCTCGTTGTTCTTCCCCTTCCCCTTCTCCTCCTTTCCCTCATTTCTCTTTACCTTCTCATTCACTTATCCTCCCTTTCTCCTCTTCTTCTTCCCCCTCCTCCTCTCACTTCTCCTTCACCACCTCCTCCTCCTCCTTCACCTCCTCCTCCTCCTCCTTCCCCCTTTCCGTCCCCCTTTACCCCCTCCTTTTTCTCCTCCACCTCCTCCTTACACTCCTCCTTTACCTTCTCCTTTTATTTCTCCTCCACATCCTCCTTCTCCTCCTTCTACATTTCGTTTTATTCATGACGCGCTCGACATCTCCCTTTGTTGGCGATTCGTGAAGGAAACGAAGCCTGTACGGTGTACGCATGAAAGAAGAGACTTTTCACATTTCCCTCGACAACATAACACTCTCACACTTCTCATAACACACACACACACACACACACACACACACACACACACACTAGCGACTGAATAACTTACGATCGAGTTACAAAAATTGACTCCACTCGACTCTCGCTTTTTCAACGATTTTTTCTCGTCTCTTGGATTCTGCACTCGACGCTCTAGAAGATGGCACTTGGATTTTTTGACAGTCGACCGACCTGACATGTTTTGCGAAAGATTCGAGGTTTTGAAGGAGAGGGAAGGTGTACGGAGATTGAGGGAAGATTGGGTAATTTGAACAAGTATTAGAATGCGACGTTTTGTTGTTGAGCATCCTTTGCACTGTGATGGAGAATTAATTTGATGGTGTTTGCTCGATGTGGCTTGTAGTCTCATATATCTGTGTTGAGGAATTCGATTCTATGTTTTTCTTTGCTGAAGATGATCCTCACATGAACAGATTTGTGCGTGAGTAATGGAAGAGATGAATGTATTCAGCAGTTTCAATCAGCATTTCATTGAGATTGATAAAGGTGGAACACAATACAGTAAATAGTCTTCCATTACCATAAAATTATGAAACAATGATAAAATTTACGGTTCCATATGCATGCACTATACACAATGAAAAGTACAGTACCTACAAGAACAGTGTATGGGATTTTGGATGCTATATTCTATCCTTGCAGTACCTACAGTATTACTGTACAGTAATGCCGAGCAAAGTAATCTTATGGTCCATAAAACATAACGAATCAATATTAAATCTTCACCATTATCATGACAATAGTATTATTATAAATCTTATATTACATCGGTAATTAAAAAAAAATCAATTTAAAAATTATTTGTGTGTGTTTTAAATATTGTAAATTGAGTGTGTAACTGAAGAATGTTGAAGTGACACATAACCTAGAAACATTTGTACTGTTGTATAAATTTGAATTGGAACCGTCTGGGGTGTGAGCCTGTGGTACTTTTCCGTAAGTTGTGTAATTCTGAATGATAGAATAACTAGTAGTTCTGTGAACAGTAGACCTCACGCAGTATTCTCATCCACAAGTACCTGATTGAAACGATAGACCTTATGGAAATGCAGCAATAGACTGGCTTCTCCACACATCTGTGTAATCACTTGTCAGCTGATTTATGATGAATAAATTCTATAGTCTGATTTTTACTCTGATATTGGCGTATGAAGGAGGCTCCTTTTTCCTTTATATTATCCTTGAAATGCGAAATTTCCAAGAACCTTGTATATAGGTCGACGCGCAATTAAAAAAGGAACATACCTGTCAAATTTCATGAAAATCTATTACCGCGTTTTGCCGTAAATGCGCAACATATAAACATTTAAACATTCAAACATTTAAACATTAAGAGAATTGCCAAACCGTCGACTTGAATCTTAGACCTCACATCGCTCGGTCAATAAATAAACCTATTAAAGTAAGCTCAATTATTCTATTTTTATGATTTATTCATGGTTATTTTCGTAGAACATCATCTCAATGAATATATATGTCACAACACAGCAACTCTTGTATGCCTTCAGTAATTCTAAAATAAATAATCTACTTCGAATTACCAGACCGTGTATCAATCAACCTCAGCGATATCGATCGATCATTATCAACAACTGAAAGATCAAAGAAACAACATAGAATAACCAATCTATATAGCTATATTCCCTCCATGCTAAGACTGAGCAGAGACTGCTTTATTTAACCGCAAACGATACAATGCAATATACGTGTGTGACAACCTTCCTCATAGAATCACTCCCAATCGCACGTGCCGAATGTTGAAACAATCTAATTAACATTGGGAAACATACAGTAATTTGTGGAATCACTTGTAGACCGAGCGAAGTGAGGTCTAAGATTCAAGTCGACGGTTTGGCATTTCTCTTAATGTTTAAATGTTTATATGTTGCGCATTTACGGCGAAACGCGGTAATAGATTTTCATGAAATTTGATAGGTATGTTCCTTTTTAAATTGCGCGTCGACGCATATACAAGGTTTTTGGAAATTTTGCATTTCAAGGATAATATAAAAGGAAAAAGGAGCCTCCTTCATACACCAATATTAGAGTACATATCAGACTATAGAATTATTCATTATAAATCAGCTGTTTAGTGGACTATAATACTACCCGTTCAATAACATCGAACATCTTGAAAATGTATCTTTCCATCAACGTTAGTAGACAGTTGACTATAATTCTAACCGTTCAATAACATCGAACATCTTGAAAATGTATCTTTCCATCAACATTAGTAGACAGTTGACTATAATTCTAACCGTTCAATAACATCGAACATCTTGAAAATGTATCTTTCCATCAACGTTAGTAGACAGTTGACTATAATTCTAACCGTTCAATAACATCGAACATCTTGAAAATGTATCTTTCCATCAACGTTAGTAGACAGTTGACTATAATTCTAACCGTTCAATAACATCGAACATCTTGAAAATGTATCTTTCCATCAACATTAGTAGACAGTTGACTATAATTCTAACCGTTCAATAACATCGAACATCTTGAAAATGTATCTTTCCATCAACGTTAGTAGACAGTTGACTATATTCTAACCGTTCAATAACATCGAACATCTTGAAAATGTATCTTTCCATCAACGTTAGTAGACAGTTGACTATAATTCTAACCGTTCAATAACATCGAACATCTTGAAAATGTATCTTTCCATCAACGTTAGTAGACAGTTGACTATAATTCTAACCGTTCATAACATCGAACATCTTGAAAATGTATCTTCCATCAACGTTAGTAGACAGTTGACTATAATTCTAACCGTTCAATAACATCGAACATCTTGAAAATGTATCTTTCCATCAACGTTAGTAGACAGTTGACTATAATTCTAACCGTTCAATAATATCGAACATCTTGAAAATGTATCTTTCCATCAACGTTGTAGACTGTTGCAGCCAGACCTGATAACAGCGCTCACACTCACATTCTGGTACGACACGTCACGGTACGATAGGACAGAAAGCTCTATGTTTATTTGAGGATCTTTTCTAGACATTTTGAATTGATAAATTATGTATTAATTTTTTAGAAAACATAACAACAGGTCAGTGTAACTTACTGAGCGCAAGGTCTACTGTTCACAGAACTACTAGTTAATCTATATATAAAAGCGAAATGGCACTCACTCACTGACTGACTGACTGATTGACTCACTCACTCGCAGAACTAGAAATCTACCGGACCAAAAACGTTCAAATTTGGTAGGTATGTTGGTAGGTATGTTGGCCCTTTAGAGGCGCACTAAGAAATCTTTTGGCAATATTTTAACTCAAAGGGTGGTTTTTAAGGGTTTAAAGTTAGTCTTTTAGCATGTATATTCTTCTTATTCTCTCAATTATAATTGAAAAAGGTCATACCATATTTTAATATAGAACTATAATCTAGAGAGAGTACCTCTTCGAAACAGTTGTTAACTGGTAACTAAATTAATAATTTTGTCAGGTTGGCATTAAGTTGAGTTGACTTTGTTAGGTTGGCACCAAGTTGAAGATTTAAATGGATTCATGTCGCGGAAAAATTGATTGGGCACTGCTACTTCAATCAGAGCCATTCCTGGGAACATTATATTACTAGCCGTCAGGCTCGCTTCGCTCGCCATATCCGTTTAGCCAGACGTTTAGTCTGGACCCCCGACTGGATCGTCCTAACATATGATAAAAATGCTCAAATGAAAAATGCAGGCGAGCAAAGCGAGCCTTCTGATCTCATTCTTGGACGATCCAGTCGGGGGGGGCCAGGGGGCTGAGCCCCCTGGCTAGACGGATATGGTGAGCGAAGCGAGCCTTACGGCTAGTAGTGTAATGTAACAAATAATGAGCCACTTAAATGTATCAGTATGACCCGTATATTCATTTGACAAAGCAGGAGTTCTCAACAAAATAAAGCTGTACTCTGAGACTCAATAAAATTCGTGAATTCATCAACCTGAAAGGTGACTATATTAATGCATCATATTCTATTCGATTGTATATTATCAATCAATGCTGTTCAAGGGCTCTTGTATTCCCAATCAATGATGCTTTTCAATTTCCAATCAATGAGATTCTTGTTTCAAGAGGAATAAAATGAAACAGAAAGAATCCTTAGATTGTGAACCAATAAGGCTCTTGAATTTTCGACCAACAACGTTCTTGAATTCTCAGTAAGAGAGTTTGGACGATTGGAACGGCGGCGATAAGAGCTATAAAGAGACCCAAGATTTATCGAGAAACACCCGTAGGAGTCAACGGAAAGCAATGGAATCCCAGAAGAATTCAAACGTTGTGTCAAAAGCTTAGCAAGTATTTTCTACATGTTAGCATGAGAATAGCTTTCCTAGGGGATTTGGAACGCTGTTCTCTATCCAAATTTTCAGAACGAAGCATTCTTCAATCGTGCATTCAAAGTAACAAAAGTTATCCTACTGCAAAGTTGGTAAATTAACGGTGCTATGAAATGAAGTAATTTGATTTAGCCTTTACATCAACTTTGGATGTAATAAGTTGAGTACTGTATTTCCTTCAGGCATTTGACTGATACTAGTAGTTCTGTGAACAGTAGACCTCACACAGTTTCATCATCCACAAGTATCTGATGTCACCTGCTCTACTTGATTCAGTTGAATCACAATTCACAGTTGAATCATAATTTACTCTTAAAAACTGTTATTTGTTTTTCCAAGATCACAAACTCACTTATGTTAATAAACTCAGTTCACGTTTGAATTTTGTATCCCATATGATTAATGAATAATCCACTTGTCAGCTGATTGATTATGAATAATTATAGTCTGATCCTATCTTCAAAGTAGATGATACGCTGTGGCTACAGTTACGGTGACCGTAGCTCGTATCGAGTTACGGTAACCGTAGCTCGTATCGAGTTCCGGTAAACATTTGAGCATGCGCGGCTACCGCTATTTACATGTGCATTGTGGTGCTTGTGGATTTGGTGACATGGTTATGATTTCTAAGTAACTAACTAACTTCATTATTAACTAACTTATTTCTAACTAACTTCATTGAAACGATAGGTTATCATAACCATGTCACCAAAAACCATCAACACCACAATGCACATGTAAATAGCGGTAGCCGCGCCTGCGCAAATGTTTACCGGAACGCGAATGGAGTTACGGTTACCGTAACTGTAGCCACAGCGTAGATGATATTTATACAGTGATATCAGAGTATGGGGGGAATTCCTTTTCTTTTCATATTATCCTTAAAATGCAAAATTTCAAAAAATCTTGGGTATACATCGACGCGCAGTTGATTCCTGCCAAATCTTATCAAATTCAATCAACGCGTTTGGCCGTAATTGCGTTACATACAGACAGACAAAAGCAAATCGAGTTGAAACATAAACCTCGCTACGTTCGGTCAATTATTTATATAGATTCTGAACTAAAATTTGATTGAATTAACACTTGAAAGGCTCAAATTCAGGCTTTGAGGTTTCTGGGCAGCATTCAAGGATACTCGAGACCAGATCACATGAAAAATGAACAAACCGAAGTGGTTGCAATATGCAACCACTTGAAAATATGAAACAAGATAGATGGAGTGTACAAATCACCTGTATCGTAAGTCGCCAACACGTCTTTCACTACAAGCTTGGAAGTTGCTGTTGGATGGGAAAAGAGACATCGGAAGACCGAGGAAGCGGTGGACACCGGAACAGGCTTTACAAGCCAAGCCAATGATTGATGACGATGGGCCTTCTGTTCGTACCCTAACTAACAGTTATAGGCTACAAAAGTACAAAAGAACTTCATGGTGGTTTAGAACTCACCTGAAATTCATAGGCTCAGTTGCTCAACTGCCTGTTCAATTTTAACCGTGATTAATTTCACGTGAACCAATCAAAGAAGGCGTTTTTGAAAAGACGGGTTCTCGTGGAATTAATCTTGGTTAGAATTTAAACGGCTGTTGTGCAACTGGCTCATTGATTTGTAATATTATTGGCTAAGAGGATCATACTAGACAGGGAACCGCTATGTATTTAAGGACGCTTATTAGTTTTGATTAAAATTTGACACGCCTATAAGTTAGCGGAACAAGACAACTACAATATTGAATCTTGGAAAAAATAAGAAATGCAATCTAGGCAAACTATCCATAATACATACAGTCTAGAACAGGCAATCCAGTGTGGGTTACATCATACAGATAAAGTGATCAAAAGCATTTTAGGTTCCCGTACATACGGTTAACTTTCTAACTTTTGAGAATGTTTCGGTGTGGTTCGAGTTTCAAAGCTGCGTGGGAAGTTAGTAAGTGAACAGTCTATTTCTATGGATTAAATGAATTTGAACAAGCAGTGAATCCTCTGACATAGTAAAATTTTCGCGTGTTTTCATTCATATTTCAAAGAGAACCCTCGTCTCACACAGAAAAGCCCTAACAATCTGTCACGCACAAAGCTGCTGTAACAGTATTCATCAACCCTCAACAACACATTTAAAGGAGCGTATTTCGTGGAAAAAATCTCCAAAAAGCGAATATTATAATTTTGAGACCGGAATCATTATTAAAAAATTTTGCGCCTCTCAATGAAGTCCGTGGGTTCAGTTTATTGATTTTGTGGTAGGACGTGATAAGAGAATATTATTATTTTGGTGGTGATAAATTCTGATCACTGCTTGAATGAAGTCTCTCAATAAATTTTCATTCTCTTGTGGAATTCTAGGCTCTGGAGAATTCAATCAATTTCTCCGAAATGAATTATTAATATTTCGTTCAGGGATGATAATTATTATTCTCGTGAGATTCCGGGGAATTGAGTTGTTCGTTTAACAAAGAGGTCCTTGGGGAAAGTGAGGGTTCCGAGATTTACAAGATTTTCGTTCACAAGAGAGGAAGAGGTAGAAAATTGAAATTGAAGTGTTGGATTGGTTCTTCTTTCAGCGATTCAAAAATATCACAGTTGCCCATAGTATCCAAAAGAGTACAAGCTCAATATAAGTTAAATGGTCAAGGACAAGAAATTTATTCAACCGCATTTTCCATGACAGGAAAAGGTTAATTCTCAAAATAGAAGTATATTATTAAAAGGCTATTCATTCATTCATTTGTACAAGCACCGCCCAGAATGATTTGGAAAAGACAGGCAAACTCCAACGTTTTGTTCGTACAATTTGGATGAATATTTTATAATCTATAACGTTATGAAGGAAAAATTTGGCTTATAAATATACGGGATAGGAAGTAGACGAATGACGCATCATCACGTCTGAACTACTGAACTGATTAACTTGAAATTTCGTTTTAAGATTCTTCATTCGCCAGGGATGGTTATACGCTTATTTCCAGTTCGTCAAGTTTTCAATTCGTCAGGCTTCAAGTTTGTTAAACTTTGCTTAAGATTGATCATAGATAAATAGTGTATTCAACAGTTTCATCTTTCCTCTTCTTATTCCTCTTCCATCGATGTCTTCTTCTTCTATATGTAAAAATACACACCTAAGAGCTTCAAAATCACTCTAAAAACGAGTTCTGAGGAATTGAAATTTTTTTCCGGGAGATGACCGTGGAGCTCCACCACTATCACCATTACCCCCATCCACCCCATCAGTGATGATAATGATGATGGGAGTAATGTTGTAAATATTGTATAAATGTTATATATATGGTTTGGTCTAATAAAGAATATTTTATACAGAAAAAAATTTTGTTTCTTTGATAATTTTTTCCAATGGAATATAATTTGATGTTGTTCGGTTTTTTTCTATCTGAAAAAAATGAAATTCAACACATACGAGGTTTCCCTAAAAAAACCAGTGACGATAAAAATTACTATAGAATTATTTACAGATAGAAGTTACTATTCAGCAGGTTGTAGGGCTTGTCACATAGGAGGTTTCCCAAGATCAGCGACACGATGTTAGTTTAAGTTAATAAAAATAAAAATAATCGATATAGCACATCTCAACTATACCCATCAAAGTTCTAATCAAACTGGTGACACGACAGTAACCACACCAGAAGTTTAATTTTTTTTTGGATCTTAAACATGGAGGATTCTACTAGCCTTCATCACACACCACACACACTCACACACACACACACACAACACACACACACACACACACACACACACACACACACACACACCACACACCACACACACACACACACACCACACACACACACACCACACACACACACAACACACCAACACCACACACACACACACACACACCACACATTCTCGGTGGGTTGGTTTCCATACATGTGTCACGTTCGCTTGCTTGTTTGACTTTAATCACCTTTATTGTATCCTTCTCCACATGTATAGGTTTCTTAATGCTGACTTCGACGTTGATTTTTCCCATATGCATATCTTCGGATATCCTATCCAATCGGTTATTTGTTTCTACAATGGATTTATCCAGACGCTCGGCTAAATCTTTGATGGTATTATCAGTATCATGGAATGCTCTGTCCATTCGCTGGCTCAGCTTCTCCAAACCCTGTTCATTTGTCTTCTTTGCTTCTTGAATTTCCTTATTCAGCTTGTTTATTGCTTCATTGGTTTGCTTGTTGTCTTTCTTTACCTCTTGAATTTCCTTCTTTAATTCTTCCTTTGCTTGTTTATTGTCTTCTTTTATTCTTGAATCCTTCTTTAATTCTTCCCTTGCTTGTTTATTGTCTTCTTTTAATTCTTCCTTTGTTTGTTTGTTGTCTTCCTTCATTTGTTCCTGTCCTTTAATCATATTGTTCATTGCTTCCAGTAGGGCGCTCATATCTGGCATGGAGGTGGGTGCACATCTAACGGTCATCCGCTGGTTCTTCATCCGAGCAACGGTGCGAGAAATGGGAGTTCCTGTTTCTGGGGCGTCGTCGTCCGTATGCTCTCCCGATGTTTCATCCTCCGGCTCTTGGGCTGCCGACGGATCTTCCACTAGGATGCAGCTCTCCTCCACCTGTGTCGAAGATAAATCATCCAGTACATTGGGATGGAAATCGGCGGCTGCGGTGACGGATGCGGATGGCGGCGAACAATCGGGTGAGATGTCCTCGGTGTCCGACAGACTTGGATTGACCTGGTCGTTTCCTGCCATGGTTTGTGAGAGAATAACGCGACGAACGCGTGCGGTGAATAAAAAACGTGAAAGTGTTGATGTGATATACAAAATAATTAATAAGAAATCCAATAGAAATTGTTATAGTGTCGTAGTGAGTGAAATACAGAAAAAGTGGTTTAGCAATGTGTTCAGTGATAAAATGAGTCAAGTTAGCAATATCGTTAACATAAAAATGACACGAACATACAGGATACACAGTGAACACTTATGCGGTAATACAGGTACGCCTCTTATAATTTATTATTACTATTATTATAAATATTTTACTTTTATAATTTCTTGCCGCAATTCTATATATAGGGCTAGTATTCTTTGCAAAATTTTATATAAAAGCAGCAGTGTTCTGTTTGAATTATTCCGCAATATATCCGTGATTTAATTTTACTTCCCTCTTTATGTTTTAAAATTTAAAAATATAAATAACTTCAATCCTCTTTTCTGTAAATTTTTATAAATTGTTTCAATATAGACCTAATATTCTTCAAATAATATGACCTTTTTATGATATTCTTATACCTATGACTTATAGTATGACCAATTTTCGAATAACACGATAATAAAATTCTGAGTTCGATTTTTTCTCTAAAAATTCATCAATCGATAAATTTCTTTTCCGTTCAAAAATTGGGTATGGTACTTCTTGTTATTTTATATAACAGTGAACAGTCAATATTAAATTCGAAAAAATTCACAACCATGAATTTTTCAAAAATTTTCTCGTTGTCAGCGCTATAGTATACTGAGCAACTAAATAATCCTCGTAGTCGATTATCCACCTCTTCAATGCCTATCACTGTTGGGCGCCAAATCATGTGGTGCGGTATTTGAAGGCTTCACACATGTAGAGTGAATCTTGTACTGAGTCAATGGTGTAGCGGCTATAAATTTTGTAATTGCGTGCGTGGACGCTGAATGTACACCAGACTGATTGATTCACTACAAGATTCAATACAATTGTCGGAATCGCGGGAGGCCTAAACGCTCGCTCACCCTTGATTCTTCTAATGACAAATTGTATAGTGATGAAATTTTTATAAGCAGTGTAGCGATCGCTAAACACTGAAGACGGATACCTTAAAATTATTACCTGTGAAGAATGAGCATACAAAATCATACAGGTCGAGCAAAAATCCCGATGTAGATAATTTACGGGACTGCGTCTCTAATAAGTTCTGAAGGATTAAAATACGGTATTTGGACCAAATATCGTTCAGAATATATTTCGAGAACAGAGTCTTGTCGGGTTTTAAGCTCTATTGTAGGAATTTATATGATCTATGGCTGCCCTGCTGTACAATTGATGCGTTCGCTCCTAAGTCGAGGTAGGTAACAGATAAAAGCTGATATATGAGCAGGTAAGGACAAAGAATAAATATCTCGATCTGACCCCACTCGCTACATCCACTTAGACCTGTTCCAATATCCAGCTTAATTCAATTATTCCAATGATCGTATTCGATCGGTTCTTGATGATAAAGAACGTATCAGACACAATAATTGACAGGCTTAAGAAATAATCGAACTCAGAAAGCGAATTAACACACACACACACACACAACACACACACACACACACACACACACACACACACACACACACCACACACCACACACACACACACACACCACACACACACACACCACACACACACACAACACACACAACACCACACACACACACACACACACCACACACCACACACACAACACACACACACACACACACACAACCACACACACACACCACAACACACCACACACACACACACACCACACACACACCACACACCACCACACACACACACACACACACACACACACACACACACACCACACCACACACCCACACCCACACACACACCACACACACACCCACACACACCACACACACCACACAACACCACACACACAACACACACCACACACAACACACACACACACACACACACACACAACACCACACACACACACACACACACACACCACACAACCCCACACAACACACACACACACACCACACACACACACACACACACACACACCACACACACACTCACCACACCACACACACACACACCACACACACACACCACACACACACACACCACACACCACACACACACACACACACACACACCACACACCCACACACACAACACACACACACACACACACACAAACACAACACACACACACACACCACACACACACCACACACACACACCACACAACACACAACAACACACACACACACACACACACACACAACACACACACACACCAACACACACACACACACACACACCACAACACACACACACACCACACACACACAACACACACACACACACACACACACACACACACACACACACACACACACATACATACAGACCATACCCAAAACAAAAACCACTTTTTTGGACTCAGGGGACCTTGAAACATATAGAAATTTACATACACACACACACACACACACTCACTGGATCAGAACACCCATTCTCCTCCCTACTCCGGACCTCCGGGGCCCCATTTGGTTGTGGAGTAAGCCCCTCAGATCCTCCCTCTAGGCTCCCTCCTTTTTACCGGAACCTTTAATTTCACAAATTAATCACTGCATACATTAATAACATACAAGATGCGAGTTTGATGGTAAAAAGGCATAAATATGTAGATGTCTGTTAAGAGGGTTGCCTATTTTGCTCCTTCATCGCCATCTGAAACCGGCTTGTTAGATTTAAAAGTGTATCCTTATTTTGATGAATCTTCTATTGATGTAACTTTTCGTTCATTCAACGAGTATAATAGTTTGTCAAATTGATTAGCAATATGTTAATTTTTCTATAAATTACAAACGGAAATGGAACACTCGTGATTTGTACTTGATATACGGACACGCAGTCTATACCGATTGAGATGTGGAGCAACAAAGTTTTTAGTTTATATCAATTAAGCTTTATGAGCTTCATATAATTGTGCTCTCTTGATTAGTAGCAATGAGACTTTCGTATGTTTAAAAGATTCAATTAGTTGGTGAGTGTTAATCAATAGAAAATAAATACATCTTGAAAACAAGAACATTGACATTTGCAGAAAATGAAATATTGTTACGGATTGGAAGATTTCCTATGGATGTTTGCAAGAGACATTCAGGAGATGGAATTGGAAGAAAGAAAGAATTGAAAGTAAGAAAGAAGGAATTGATAGAAAGGAAGAAAGAATTGAAAGAAAGAAAGAAAGAATTGATAGAAAGAAAGTCAATGTCAGTGGAAAGATACTGTAAAAATGAAAATTGATTGGAAATTTTTTCACTTGTATCAATTTTACTTTTTGAATTCTTACTTTTTTGTATTCTTAATAAATTATAATGAATCATTGTGATTATTTTGTTATGGGAGAAATTTTTCGGAAAAATCCTGTATGCTTCTATGTTTTCATGAATAAATGATTTTTTAGTGAGGTCCACGTTATAATGACAGTATTTGATCAATATTGGTTTTGAAAGAATAAGACTTTGATATTGCTTATAGAATAAGAATAAGAATAAAACTTTGGTTTTGCTATCCTTGTCTATCATTCGACAAAGCCGGTGGTAGTATCCTTTTCTAGGTCCACAACGGTGCCAATTATGTTTTTATCCACTGTCATCACTTTATCTTTATCCACTGTCATTATAACGTGAACCTCACTATAGTTCCCCACAGCGGATAGATTTATACTGTACAGAAATATAGAAATACAGAAAAATTAGCAGAAGCACAGACAATATTGTTGCATCTGTGGCAAAAAGTTGGTGAATAGTTAGACAACTTTCTCCATTGTGATAAAATTCCCTTCTACGTCAGCTCCTCCAGGTAATTACAAAAATTGATAACAACAGGTGGGCGAACAATAATAGGTGATAACAAATTAATGAGGCATCTAACTGGCGCAGCCTGATAACAAATCGATCCGAAAAGTAATGAATGAAGATAAGGTCTGAGGCAACGGGCCATTGTAATACTGCCATTTGCAGCCGTTAAGGGCTCAATCGGCTTACAGACAACAAAGTTTACCAACTAATCGACACTCTAATTGCGTCGAGAAAGCCCCATTATCTGCTTTTCCAAGTGGCATAGACAGGCAGCTCGGTAGCATAGAGTGCTCACTGTGGCATAGAGAAGAGCGCACTAGAGTGGTCACCCGACACAGCTGTCGATTCTTGTGGCATTTCAAAGGAAAGCACAGACTACACAGAAATTTTCACAATAGGTCTTGGTAACTATAAAAAGAGATCTGCACGGTGAGGATTTCAAAAGGGAAGTGCTGTCTTTTCTCTAAGCTTCTAGGCTAGACCTTGCTTCTCAGAATCTCGATGTAATAATTTGCATAAAAATTTGCCATTGGTAGAACGCTTGTGACGTAAACATGACGTCAGTGGCAAGCAGTAGAATACAATTCCTTTAATTACAATAATAATTTAATTTATGTAATTCTTAAAACTGCTTAATCTTATAGACATAGTTCCTCTCATACAATGTACATGTGCTAGCGTAAATGATAAGGCAGGGTTGGTGTCTGATAATAGATTAACATGTGTTGCTTTCAAACGATCACCTTCTTGGTGCTATTTCTATGCACTATGATTGGCTTAGACCTGCCAAAGAGATTAATTACCATGTGGTTCAGTTGAATTAAATCGTTAATGAATTAATACTCTTGTACAATTTTTATTAGGTTTGAGATTGTTATAATAATTTCTGCCATTTTATCAATAATATAATTTCATGCTATGACCTATTTAGTTACAATAAGACCTGACATATAATATAATTTCTTAAATAATAAATAATTTCAACGATAATACATACATTTTATTTTTTTATTTGAAATTCTTGGTCCTTTATTGATAGTTTTAATTTTTAGAGATGGTATTATATCTTACGTGAAGCCAGCATGACATTTGACAATACTTTGAATTAGTCAGCTGCGTTCGAACTGTTTTAAAAACATCTGATCGATAGTAAACAAAGTGTAACCTCAAAATCAGTGAGTGATTCATAAACAATTTGTACTTTATTTGCAAAATAATTACAATTTATTGAATAATTTTTCTAGAAAATATTCAGTACAGAACGGTACTCTTATCTAATATACAGTTATTGATAAGTAAGCTTTATCGCTCGGTCGCTAACTATTCCTTTAGCAAATTCTTTCATTTTAAAAGGTAATCACAATTTTTCTCTCTTTTCATGAGATCTATTTGAAAGATTCATCACAGTATTTCCTCTCTTTTTTATCTTCTAAACACACCACCCACAAAGCCCATGGTTTTTTATATTTGTAACATTTTATTGTGTTTTATTGTTTAATAATTTTTTGTAATTTTGTTTTGTCTTGTTTTGTGTGTTTTTAATAAATTGAATTGGATTGAGTTGAATTTAAAATATCTTATAATAGATATTATATTTGAATCTTGGTGATAGCAAATCATTGTTTCAATGGGAGAGATATGAATAAAGAAGTAAATAATCACTTAAAGTTCTAGTATTCTTATTCCTATTGTCTATTTTTTGTCTAGTCCATAGCCATCTTATGAGATGTATAAATCTTTCATAGTCTGAGAAGGAATAGCTCCACATTTTGCTATAAAATTGCAATCTTATCAATGGAAGAAATACAGCAGAATCCCAAAACCTTAGTTCTCACTTTACTGTTTTAAATATTTATTCAGCATTTCCTAGTTGTGAATTATTCTCCCATCCAAGCAGTGTTTCTCATTTTCAGAGGTAGGTGTTTGGTAATTAACACTTCAGTACTCGCGTGGGGTACCCCAGTACCCTGGACGCTTTATTCTTGTGTGTGTTTTTCGTTATCTGGACTGCATGATCATAACATTCTCAGTACCTTTTTCCAACCATTTCTGAGTATACTAAAGCTGCGTTTACACCAAAGTTAATGACAAAATGTAAATAACTTAATCCTTATAGATTCTATTAGATTAAATATATCTTATCAGACATATGATAAACATATGTGTTTGTCAAGTTCCGTTCAATCTAATAGAATCTATAAGGATTATGTTATCAACATTTTGTTTATAACTTTGGTGTAAACCCAGCTTAACGTCGCGTCAATTTCTTGTCACTTTAGCCAGTCAAGTTATAGACATTTAAACGCGAAGGTGTACGACTTTTGTGTCTGACTATTGTTTAAAAAATGTTTAACTTGTAAATTTTTAAAGCTGTACATTTTAAAAGTGTTAGTAATAAACTTTCTCATGTTAAAAACAATTCCCAACTCGCCTCCAGATTTAAAATATAATTATTTCAACACCACTCAACAATACTGATCAAGTATTTCATGCATTTTTTCATTTTTTTCAACTGTCATCAAAGTTATCACTTAAGGTGCAAAAACACAGCTGGTAAATAAGTAAAGGCGGGTGTGGCGGGTCTGCCAACTTGTAATAACTTCAAAATCAGCACGAAGCCATTCCAATACTTTGTTAGAATATATTTAGCTATAAAAAAAACTTGTTCAACCTTATATTGTCATGATAACCGGAATACTGAGTGGGGTACCCAGATACCCCACGCAAGCACTCACGTTAGGATTAGAGACTCGAGTACTGGAATGCTATGATCAAATTTTTCATTGTTTTCCAGTATTCTATCCGTTCTCCTTAAGGTGCGTACAGATTTACGCGCCGCGAACACGAGCAATCTACTTTTAATCAGCTGACTATATCTGTATTTTTACAGAAACGGTATAAGATATGGATATAAAAAGCTTGGCATCAGCTGATTAAAAGTGAATTGCTCATGAGCAAGGAGAAAATGTTCGCGGCGCGTATATCAGTACGCATCTTTAGAGCCTCATTATACAGAGCCACAGCTGTTGTCGTAATTAGCGAAATAACGAATCTTTGTGATTTATCACTAAATCTGTGTGATTTCTAGCTAAATATGTGTAAAATTCCTCACATATCTGTGTGAAAATAGCTAATTGCGATCACAGCTGTGGCTCTATATGATGAACCTCATAAATGCTGGATGATATAACAATATCTCTAGAATAGTTACCATTGACGTCATTCGCATGATAAGAGAGCACTTTCCCATTGAATCCTGTGCGTCTCACGCTGCAACATCTCAAGGTCCTGTCTAAGGGACAAGCAAAGAAAGGAATTAAACGACTGTCATTGATTCTATTGACAGCGAGTTGGCTATAAATAGATAGAAGCTGGAACGTGGAGACTGGAGAGGAACAGAGATGAAAAGAGGGAGAGAGAGAGAGAGGGTGTAGGAAGAGAAAGTAGGGCAAGGTTAGAGGAGAGATAGGTACAGTATGAGAAAGTATGGGGAACGGGAAGAAAGGGAAAGAGAGGAAGAGATATATGAGCGTGTGAGAGAGAGTAGCCTGTGAGAGAAAGAGAGACAAGGATGCAAAAATTGGATAAATTTGAATAGGAACTGAGAGCTGAGAGCTCCTATGTAATTTAAGAGAGGAACAAACATATAATATACTGAAGAGATATTCGATATATGATATATGTAGAGATTTGGTCAATAGCGTGGATAATAAGAGACAAACATCAGACAATGACACAGTCAGAAAAGAGAGATAATAATTACTCATATTATTGTTATGTTATGAGCCTTTTCAATGAAAGAGAGTTGTATTGATGAATTAAGGGATTAAGAGAAAACACAATCTATATATATAAAAGCGAAATGGCACTCACTCACTGACTGACTGACTGACTGACTCACTCACTCACTCACTCACTCGCAGAACTAAAAATCTACCGGACCAAAAACGTTCAAATTTGGTAGGTATGTTCAGTTGGCTCTTTAGAGGCGCACTAAGAAATCTTTTTGCAATATTTCAACTCTAAGGGTTATTTTTAAGGGTTTAAAGTTCGTCTTTTAGCATGTATATTCTTCTTCTCCCAATCTCTTAATTATAATTGAAATTCCCATATCATATGTTACTTATATCTATAATCTAGATAGAGTACCTCTTCAAAACAGTTGTTAACTGGCAACTAAATTAATAATTTTGTCAGGTTGGCATTAAGTTGAGTTGAGTTTGTTAGGTTGGCACCAAGTGAAGATTGAAATGAATTTATCGCGGAAAAATTGATTGGGCACTGCTACTTTAATTAGAGCTATTCCTGGGAATATTATATTACTAGCCGTCAGGCTCGCTTCGCTCGCCATATCTGTTTAGCCAGACGTTTAGAGTGGACCCCCCACTGGATCGTCTTAACATATGACAAAAATGCTCAAATGAAAAATGCAGGCGGGCGAAGCGAGCCTGCTGATCTCATTCCCGGACGATCCAGTCGGGGGTCCAGGGGGCGGAGCCCCCTGGCTAGACGGATATGGCGAGCGAAGCGAGCCTGACGGCTAGTTAAGAAATATACGTGAAAGTTGTGTGAAGAAATAAAATTATTAATCATGAATATGAAGATGTATCATGTGGAATTGGGGAAAGTGATAGAGATATGAAGAAAGGTGTGAGGCTGGAGTAGTAAATTAGATAGGAGAAAAAAGTAAGTCTGATAAGATTCCTTTTCTATGTACATTACAGTACATTAATTCATATACTGGCTCAGCCTCTTGCAATAAGGATTATACTGATAATAATTAACAATATATTGAAATTATCAACGAAAATTTAAAACTAAAGGATGAAAATCAGTAAGAATCATCAATATTGATGATGTAATATTGTGTTGTACCTCCATAAAACTGAGTAGTGTGAACACTGAACACATAATCAATATCATTTCATGGAAAATGATTCGTGATATCTTTGAAGTGTTTTATCATAAATTATAGATATTATGTTCTCTACATATTCTCTTGTAAATCATATTGTAATTTCTTTATGATTTCTCCCTGTAACGATACATATAAAATATGAAACATTCGAGAGGATGCATAGATAGAGTGGATGGAGAAGAGGGAAATAGATGAGATAAGACTAGAGTTCTTTATTCATGTAAGTTACAATCATATTCTTGATTATATTCTTGCTTATACACTAATTTATAATTGTCACACTATGTGCCAGTTGCAGAAAAGCCAGTTAAATTTTAATCTTCATTAATTACACGAGAATCAATCAGAGAAGGCCTAATTTCGAAAAAAGGCTTCTCTGATTGATTCCCGTTAAATCAATCTCGATCAAAATTCAGCTGGCCTTTCTGCAACTGAACAGAATATAATAACACTATTATAACAATTTACTTTCAACGAATTTTAAAAAGTTTAAAAAAATGCTAATCCAAAGGAAATTTGATTATCGATTATATAGTATTGTAAAATAACATAGAATGTAATAACATAGAATGAGATAGAGTGAGAGATACAGAAAAAGCAGGGAGCGTGAAAAAAGTCACTTGTTGAGTAAAAAGTGTAAATATTCTGATTCAGGAAGAGAGATATAAAGTTTCAAGCTGGTTGAATGAGTAGATCTTCCCTGGTGTCTGTCTTATCGTGAGTGGGGTGGCATTTTGCACATTGTGTCTACTAATAGGAGCGTCGCTTGGAGACCTAATCACGTTGCCATGGCAACCCATCCAGTTGCGTCACTGTTTGTGTCTCATCACTGTTTTTTGGCTTCGGCAAAGTCGCGACGCAACAAACACGAGCAGAGATGGCTTCTCTATATATCTATTTATGTGTCTATCTATCAGTATGTCTTCGATAGACCTAACACAACACGAGAAGGCTTCTTTATCGATCTATCTCCATCTATCGATGTGTCTATTCATTTATCAGTATGTCTTGAATGGAGGTAACACAACACGTGAAGGCTTCTCTATCTATCTATCTCTATCTATCGATGTATCTCCGATAATGGGGTGTTTTGTTGACTGGTGATGCTCATGAATGGGACATGGGAAAAGGTTGTTGATAGTGTGGTTGATATTGATGGGATGTGACGTAGAAGGGTTTGGAGATTGAACATGGATAGGCAATTAATAATAGTGTTGATGAAGGCGATAAACTGGATAATTTTATAAAATTGAGAAATATCAAATCGGGTTCATTCAAATGATAACTGGGTGATGAGAATGTGTGGAGAGGGTGAAGGAGAGAATGAAGCAAATGGAGTAGGGAATGATGAGGAAGGGAGTAAAAGAGGCTACAAGGAAAAAATTGAAAATAAGAAGAGAGAAAAGGGAAAATGAAGGAGTCTAGGTTGTTGAAGAGTTTGATGAAAGAAGGATTTCAAAGAAAATGGAGAAATTCTCTGGTGAAATGAGAAATGGTGAAGAAAAGCTACATTAAAAAGGGAAAAAGGAAAGAGTTTTCGAAGAAATTTTCTCGAGAAATGAGAAATGATGGAGGAAAGCTACATTGAAAAGGGAAAAAGGAAGAAGCTTTTTGAAGAAATTTTGTCGAGAAATGAGAAATGATGGAGAAAAGCTACATTGAAAAGGGAAAAAGGGAGAAGCTTTTTGAAGAAATTGAAGAAATTTTCTCGATAAACGAGGAATGATGAAGAGAAGTTACATTGAAAAGGGAAATAGGAGAGTAGGAATCTGAATTAAACACTATAATAATGAATGGAGAAGTAGGGGGGAAGTAAAACAGATTGATTGATTGATTGATTGATTGATTGATTGATTGATTGAGTACTTTATTTATGTAGATTACAATATATACTGGCTTATACACTTATATACAATAGCTTACAATACAGCAAAATTATAGATGAATTTACATAATATAGACTAAGAAAATAATTATTGAACTGTATATGATATGAAAAAGCAGTTTGTAATATAATAACTCTAGATAATAATCATATTGTTATGCATCTACATAAATTGGCGGAGCTTTGGACATATCAATGTCCATTCTTCGGAAAGAATATTAAAAATATCCTCCCCACTAACTCTCTACCAAAACGTTAATTTCGTTATTTAAACTAAGGATTTATTAATGGAAATATTGTAAAAGTTTTAATCAATATGAATATTAAAGAGAAAAAAAAACAGAAAATTGATAGAGTAAAATAATTATATAGGTAGATAAGATCAAATAAATAAAATGAAGTAGGCTGAAAGTAGATCAGGGTTATCGACTTTCAGTAATAAACAGCATTATGCAGTGGATAATTGAAATAACATGAGTTTATATAATATATATATATATATACAATTCGTTCTATAACATGGTTTAAAGGTTTGTATTTGTGGGATGGGTGGGGGATGGATGTCATGTGATCGTTCTAGGGCCGGACAGTTTCAGTCATTTGTTCCAAAAGATGTTTTTTTTAAGTTAGGATGAAGCTCGCTCGGCTCTCGATGGACCTGATAGAAACAGGAAGTGCATTCCATGCACGACAGGCACTGACTAAGAAGGATTTTGTGAAAATAGTAGTTCGATGATTGGGTATCCTTAAAGTACTTTCTCCGGTTCTAGTATGTGAAGCATCTATCCTCCTACCTTCAGAGACAAATTTGAAATCATCTTTAAAATAGTTCGGATTACCGTATATCAAGATATCTCTAACAAGCTTGACTATTCGAAAAAGCCTCTGATCGGGAAGCTTTAATGTTGAACTAGCAATGTGGGCTGGGGTGATATGATCATGGCGTTGGAGAGAGTAGACGAAACGTAGACAATAATTTTGGCAACGCTGTAGTTTATCATTCAGAGTGACTTGCATATCGTTAAGAACAGAATTACAATACATTAAATGTGGGAAGATGAGAGATTGAACCAATAATAATTTAATGTTTCTAGGGAGGATATCGTGCATTTTCTTCAATGCATGCATGGCTGAGAATACCTTTTTACAAGTTTTGTTCACTTGTTCTGACCAGTCAAGAGTATTATTCATAATAATGCCTAAATTTTAACTGAGCTACAGTAAGGAATGTCATTACCGTCTACACTAATTTTGTGAATCGATTCAAGGTCAATATTGTTTATAAGACGAGAATATCCAATTATAATGGGTTGTGTTTTGATGGGATTAAGCTTAAGGCCATTTTTCTTTGTCCATTCCACTATCGAATTGATATCCTGATTCATTAAATAGATTTGAAGGTCGTCTGCATAAGTATGGAAACTGGAGAATTTGATAATGGAAGAAAGGTCATTAGCATACAAAGTGAAGAGGAGAGGGCCTAAAATTGAACCTTGTGGTACTCCATGCATAACGTTTTTCCAAGTTGACTTTTTGTCACCGACAGATACACATTGTTTCCTACCTAATAGATAGGATTTAAACCAAACTAACGAGTTGTGACTGAAACCAAGAATAGCCAACTTATTCAGAAGGACTGTATGATCAACAGTATCGAATGCTTTAGAAAAATCAAATAGGGTGAGGATGGTGCATTTTCTTTGGTCCATAGCTAACCTTATATCATCAGTGACACGAAGCAGAGCTGTCTCAGTTGAATGGAATTTTCTAAAGCCTGATTGAAAGTTATGAAGCTTACTATTGTTGTCTAGAAATTTTACAACTTGAGCATGAATGAGTCTTTCTAGCACTTTGGACAATGCAGGTAAAATACTGATTGGTCTAAAATCCTCAACTTTATTGGGTGATGGAACTTTATTTAGAGGGCGAACCAGAGCAAACTTCCAGTTTTCAGGGAAAATGCCTTCTTCAAGTGACTTGTTGAAAATGTATGTAATGGTTGGTAAAACAGCAAATAACATCTTCTTGATAAATTTAATAGGAATTTTGTCTACACCCGTAGCATTACTATGAATACGTTGAATTGCTCTGAAAGTGTCTTCTTCTGAGATTGGATGGAAATGAAATTGATCAGTGATTGGTAAATCTAAGTTTGTAACCTGCTCTTCAAGATCATCGATGTGATTAGCAATGACAACTTCGTCGCGTTGGTTAGAGTGTGAAACGAAATGGTCATTTATATTATTCAATGGTAAGTCAATTTGTGGATTCGATTTCTGTTTGCCAAGCCCGAATTCTTTTATTCCCTGCCAAAGTGATTTAGAGTCTTGTCTATTGTTTGTCATAAACGAATTCAAGTACCTAATCTTTGAGTTCCGTAATTCCTGTTTAACCCTATTTCTAAGGCTCCTATACTCTATCAAACTGTCCAAGTCAAATGTCTTTTTAAATTTTCTATGTGCTTTGTCTCTACGTCCCATCATCTTAAGTATGTCTTCAGTCATCCACGGTACTCGTCGTTTTCTATTAATCCTCCTTGTCACATAAGGTGCATGTTTGTCATACAAAGTCAAAGTCCAATTCTCGAAAGTCTTGACCATGTCATCAACTGAGGGTAATGCTTCAATTTGATGCCATGGAGTCTGAGCCACATCAGTCAGGAAGGCGGCTTCATCAAAGTTTTTGAAGTCTCTATAAGTGATAATTTTCTGTTCTGGCTTGGGTATCTTATGGGAAAGTACACAGTAGATCAAATCATGTCTAGAAATAGCTGGGACTGAGATTTGGCCTGCTTGAACAACCTCATTGGGATCACTAACAATGAGAAGGTCAATGAGTGTGTCTGATTCATTAGTATGATGAGTTGAATCGAGAGGTAAAATAGTCATGTTTAGGCATTGGAAAATTGTAGTCAGTTGAAAGTAGTCAAAGTTACGATTTGTCATGTTCAAGTCGGTGTTCATATCCCCCATAACTAGTATACGGTTATAACAAGGCATAAGAGAAAGCAAGGCATTTTCGAAATCTGTGAAATGACCTATTTTTGGTGGGCGATAACAGATACCAACGAGTAATTTATCAGTACTAGATAAGGATAATTCAAGTAGCATAAACTCTGGTCTGGAACAATACTCTTGTTTAGATGTGATTAAAACTTTTGTTTTGATACCTTCTTTCACATAAATTGCTACACCCCCACAAGCTTTATTTAATCTATCATTCCGGAAAAGATTATATCCAGGCAATGCAACAAAATTTGATGAAATACTAGGCTTCAAAAATGATTCGGAAATTCCGATTATATTGAAGTCCTGAAAACGGAAGATTGCTCTGAGTTCATCAATGTGGCAACTGAGTGATTGTACGTTAAGGTGAGCAGCCTTGAAAAGTTTTTTGAAAGAGTGGAGCTTATTTGCTAGAAACATACCTGCGTCATTATTACTATTATTGAAATAATCATACCTACTTGAGGGCGAGCGAGCTGACGTGTCAGTGAGAGGCATCATGGAAGCAGCAGACCAATCGTGAACCGACCTCAGAACGACACATGACGGGGAAAATGGGGATGAAACTGATAAAACTTAACCTAAATGAAAAAGTCTCTTGATTCGAGTGCATTCAGCATGCCTTGACAGTTCGGCTCCCTTCACTATTTAAAGTACTAGTTCAAAAAAAATTCACTAAACACATAAGATGTAGATGTGTGGAGTTCCGGTGATGAGTAATCCTAATGGTGAATAAGATGAAGATTGAGGAAGAACTGGTAGTGGGAGATCTGGTCCAAGTGGAGATAGAGCGAGTAGGTATCCAGTAGTGGAAGAATCGGGTCCAAGTGGAGGTAAGCGAGAAGGAATCCAGTAGTGGAAGATCGAGTCCAAGTGGAGACAGAGAGAGATGGAATCCAGTGGTGGAAAATCGAGTCCAAGTGGAGATAGAGAGAGATGGAATCCAGTAGTGGAAGATCGTGTTCATGGTGGAGATAGAGCGAAATGGGATCCAGTAAAAACTGAAAAAGAGAAGAAAAAGCCAGCAGAAAAACGAAAAATCTTTGAAGAAAGTTATCAATTGAGAAAAGATACATAATACAATTGATAATGAATAATATTCGCATAAAATTGAAGAGGAATAGTATGATTTAATGTGGGAAAGAATCGAATATTATATGGATATTATAATATAATATATGGATACTAGTAGAAGGTAATCAGATAGAAAGAGAAAAGGTAGAAAGATAAATAGATATAGGAAGAGAAATAAACATTTGAACATGCTGGATAGCTAGTGAAAAAAATCACAGGGAAAATAATGATAATAATAGGGAAGAAAAGAGGAGAAAGAAGGAATGTGCACAAATTGAGAAGAACTTATGAAACTGAACTATAGAATAAGAAATAGAACATCGTATTGTGATCTTGAATTAATCAAGGAGAGAAGAAGAAGAAGAAGAAAAGAAAAAGAAAGGGAAGAAGAAGAAGAAGAAGAAGAAGAAGAAGAAGAAGAAGAAGAAGAAGAAGAAGAAGAAGAAGAAGAAGAAGAAGAAGAAGAAGAATAGAAGAGAATAATAATCATCATCGCAAACAACAATATTCAAGTAATCATTATAAATATAAGATCAAGAAGAGAAATAAGAAAGAAAAATAAGAAGTAGAGGAGACGATGGAGAAAGTGCTAGATTATTTTAGATGAGTTTTAAATAGGATTGAACGGTGAAGTGTGAAAAATATTTATAGTATTTTACTATACTTCTAATAGAAGTATAATTAACTATTGGGAGTTGCAATAACAATAAAAGTAGTAAATTGAGAACTGTAATATTTTAGTGATGAATGTCTAAGATAACGTTAAATGAAACACAGCCCCTATATAAGCATATGAACCCACTCCGTCCTACTACCCACCCCTCCGTTCTATCAATAATATAAGGGAGATAATTTGAAGAAAGTAGATTTAATCATGGAGAAGAGAATGGATTGATGAAGAGGTTAATAGAGGAAAGTGTAAAATATCAGGAAATGAATATATAAATTTAAGAAATAGATGATGTTGACTAAAGATGAAGGTAGTATGGAAAACATGTATTTATGAAAAGATATGAAGGTAGTTGGTTTCAAGAGAATATGGGAGACAAATAAAAATCTGGTGTTGCGTACTCACATTTTTCCTTGCCGTTATGAAAATTGATCACCTGACGCTAGTGCTCCCGCGCATCTCAAGTCTACTACTATTCAAAGATCTGAGCCAGCTGGTGACAGGACAATAACGCTGGGAACACAAGACGTCTGCTATCTCTTCATAGTGGATGATTTAATGGAATCAACAGAATTGTTGTCAACAGTTTGCGATTTAAATAATCACATTTTCTCGAATTTCGAGCTTATTTTCAATTTTAGGTGAGAATGTTACTGAACATTAATTGTAGAGATTTTCATGCTCAATCTTTTCCACTTGAAATTTTTTTTTTAAATTGTGTCTGAAGCCTGATAATTGGGAATCTAAAATCAAACTTTGCATAGATGAGGCGGAGCTCCTGAAATTTTTACAGATATGGGACTTATGGCAGTTGATAGAGCTGATTTAGGTATGAATTTGATCAGAATCGTTGGAGCCGTTTTCGAGAAAATCGCAAAAACCCTGTTTTTGACAACATTTTTGCCATTTTAGCCGCCATCTTTAATTATATTTTATCGAAATTGTTCGTGTCGGATCCCTATATTGTAAGGACCTTAAGTTCCAAATTTCAAGTCACTCTGTTAATTGGGAGATGAGATATCGTGTACACAGACGCACATACACTCATACACACACAAACACACACACACACACACACACACACACACACACACACACATACTGGAACAAGGTAACAAACGGGGAGGTGAGAAATGAACATACATTGCGGGGAGGCTGATTTACACACATTTACACACATGTTGGAGACTTAATTTTTGTTTTAGAAAGTATATTAATATGTGTTCAATACAGTTGTTACTTTTTTTTTCTGTTAACTTGAAAAAAAAATTACGCATTAAACCTACAAAAAGGGGAGAAATGTGTGTACACTTCCACTGCACAAAGCGGGGAGAAATGGTGTGTGCACTTCAAACCCACATTCCGGGGAGGAATTGTGTGTTTAGTTTAACTTACAAAGCGGGGACAAAACCGGTTCTTAACACAAGTTCTGGCTGCAACACTTATTTCGATATTTACTATTCTATTTGATCATAGAATACAATATCGTATGGGTCTTCGAAAGCCAGTTACATGCACGTTGATTTTTGTACGATTGTTTTTTGCCATCCTTATGAATTCGAATAAGTGCATCATCTGTTTGATCTAATAGAATTTTATAAGGACGGTAAAAAATCGATGTGTATGTAACTGGCTTTTACTAAACAGGCTTCACGAATCACAATACGATA
Organism: Nilaparvata lugens; assembly: GCF_014356525.2. Lineage (NCBI taxonomy): Eukaryota > Metazoa > Arthropoda > Insecta > Hemiptera > Delphacidae > Nilaparvata > Nilaparvata lugens. The sequence goes on along the minus strand of NC_052511.1, from coordinate 38,502,777 downwards.
ATAGGATAGTTGATACAATACATGGTTTTAATTCAGATTCATTCATTGATAGAAATAAAAGGAGATTCCGGTGTCGATAGCATCGAAGTCGCCAGGCTGGTCTGGATCATTTATGAATTTCTCAGTATGCAGTATCCACTCAGCAGCTCTTATACAAACACAAACATTAGTTTCGTTTTACTTGGAATAGTAAGACATTATTTCATTATGTCCATTATTACAATAGATCAATTAATTCAGCTGTTAGAGTAATATAATGTAATTACATTCTATACTCACTGTTCAGATCAGCACAATGTTTATAGCCTACTGTATGCAGTGAGTATAGAATGTTACATTCTATACTCACTGACTGCATATTTATACTGTGTAATAGATTTTATTGATTGTTGCAAAGATTTTAAGTCAATGATTCAACAGGAAATCCATGGTAATATTCAACGATTTCAACCTAATGAATTAGATTGTTGTATGACAAAATTGAAATCCCGACAACGTAAATAATTCAGTGAAGTTAACTGTACAAGGTTACTTTTTCTCGTATTTTATTGAGTGATAATGGGAGATGATTCTGATTCCATATTTGGATTCAACCTTTTGAAGTTTGAAACTTTCAAAGCTGGAATTTTTTTTTAAACTAGAACTTTTAGGGCCGTTTCCGAGCTCAGGATTTAGCTAAGTCCCAGACTCTAAACAGCAATAGTCAGAAAATTGGCTTTCCAAAAGGTCAGCTTTTATAATAGAAGTCTTAGTTTTTATTTTCTCATTTCTATAATTGGAAACGTTTTTCCTTGACGGAATTAGACATTCCTGAATAATTCAAAATAGCTGAAACTTTACACTATTTTCTCTTTATTTTATTTTATGTGTTCAATTTTCTAGTTTTTCGAGATTTAATTCAAACGTGACTATGACAATGACTGCGACTACGCCCCGTCTTGGAAAACCAAATTTCTGACTCCAGCTGTTTAAAGTCTTGGACTCAGCTAAATCCCGAGCTCGGAAACCGGCCCCTAATGTTTTAAAATGTTCATGTTTGAACTTTTCAAGAGTGTTTAAAAGCTTCTAAAAACCTTTACCTGTGAGGCAGAAGTATTATTATCTTAGTAGGTACATTTTTACTAAACATAACTTTATGATAATGTAAAAGCTATATTAAAAACTGCTGTAACTCCCTTGTTTTTGGGTATTTTCGAAAATGGGACTTACGCTTTAAAAAATTTGGGGTCGCTGAATCCAAATCCGAATACTTTGAGAAAAGTAATGAGTCATACTCTGAGCAAACGCGTCTGAAATTTGAGATCCCCTTGTGAAAGCCTTCGAGCTGCGAAATATGAAATGATCTGGAATATGATCTTCAGGAGACGGGATTCTGCCGTGTGAAACTAGCCTAAGAAAAACACGACGGCCTTGTTCACTCCCCCCACCATGACTTCTCAGTAGCTTGACCCTAACATTTACATGATCCTAGAAAGTAGTCTACACCTATGTTCACAGAATAATTCAGAATAATGTATCCTATTTGAAAGATTGGATGCATGCAAAAAAAAACAACTTTCAAAGATCCATGTTCATCAAGCCTTCTGTTAACTGCAAGAGATATTCTGTATCTTTGTGAGTATCTTTGGGAGGCTCCTTTTCCTTTTATATTATCTTTGAAATGCAACATTTTGAAAAACTTCGTATATATGTCGACGCGCAATTTAAAAAGGAACATACCTGTTAATTTCATGGAAATATATTGCCGTATATCGCTGTGAATGCGCAACATATAAACATAAAGAGAAATGCACAGCCGTCGACATGAATCTTAGACCTCACTTCGCTCGGTCAATTATATACAGTGATGTCGGAGTAATGAGGGATTCCTTCTCTTTTCATATTATCCTTAAAATGCAAAATTTGAAAAAAACCTTGTGTATTAATACATCGACGCGCAGTTGAAAAAGGAATATTTCTGCCAAATCTCATAGAATTCTATCAACGCGTTACATACATACATACAGACAGACAGACAGACAAAAGAAAATCCGAGTTAAAACATAGACCTCACTACAATAACTAAATTATTATGATGTAAAACTTTTGTGGGCTATTATTAATAGCTGAAGATTTTATTACTTTAGATTACATCAAACACTCAATGGAATTATCGAATGTGCATCCATTCACTAAGAGATTGGAAGTGAGCGAAAAATCTAACAAAATAAAAAATAGCAAAGGATAACATAATATTAAACGAACATGACTAATTACAATAAAATATTGTGATGCGAAACTGTTGTAAATATTATTCACATAAAAATTAAAAATAATGTAGCCTATTTATAAGAATGAATGACTGCAAAAAATACATGAAAATATATATTATAGATAGTTACTGATTAATATCATGTTGATAAAGTATGAATATAAAGTGAAACATCATTCATTTTAATTTTGGAGCTTTTGTATTGAACATTTATATTGATACTTTTGCCGCCAGTACTCAAACTCCGGTTTTGCAGGCAGCGCTTATGTATTATTTAGATTATCGAAGTTACTTTTTGTGTGTTTTTGTGTGTAATAGCAAGACAGGTTAGGGCAATTGTTCCATACTTTTCAGAATGGGGTTGAGTATAACCAATACCTTCTATTACTATTACCTACTATGAAGTAATAGTAGGTATTGGTATAACATGTAACAGCCAATGCCCAGGTTGTGACGTCACACTTATAACAAATCTTGTATTGCGTTCTCGGTGTTGAGGTTATGAACCAGAAAATGTGTGAATTAATGCGTTATGAACACCAGACTGAAAGAGTCCATACAAGATCTGGTTCAACCGTCAGAATCGCAGGAGACATAAACACTATCACACCCTTAATATTCATTTCAGATAGATTGTATTAATATTTCTGGAAATTGAAGTTGCAGTGTAGCAGCTGCTAAACACTGAGTACGGCGACCTCAATACTATTACCTGTCTTGTAATCGTAATTATATAAAACCAGACAGGTCGAGCAAAAACTCTGATTTATATAATTTGCAGGACTGCGCCTCTAATAAATTCTGAAATATAAGATATGGTTCTAAGACCTGAAAATATTTGGAAAATGTATCGAGGATAGAGTCTTGTCAGACTTTATGCTCTATTGTATGGAATTATATTACCACCAGCTGCGCCTGTCATGTAGTAGAAGGCTCGCCCTTGAGTTGAAGATTGAAGTTGGTCACAGATAAGAGCTGATTTATCTGCAGGTGAGGATAAAGAATAATAAATAATCTCGATCCAGCCCACACAATACATCCACTTATATATGTTCCAATATTCAAACTTGTATCAATTATTTCAATGATTGTCATTGATCGGCTCTGAACAGGATATAACGTGGCAGGCACAATGTATGAAAGGCTTAAGAAATAATCGAATTCAGAAGACGAATTACTGAATTTTAAATATAATATAGAATGTGCTATGACAGTGAAGATTTAATGCTAATGAAGAAGTAAGGTTTATAGTTTGACAATAGTTTAACATCGACAGAATTATTACTAGATTTGTGCTCTGATGGTGTGATACAATGCACCATTTCAACATATTTTATAATTGACAAAACTTATAATTTTAATAATGAATAATTTACAAATGAAAATCAAGGTTGCTCTCCTAGCGGCAGAGGACAGTTGATCAACTATGAGAGATTATAATTTATAAAGCAATCTGAATTCTAAGAACTTTATAATTAAAATGCGCATGTCGACGTGGCCATAATATTAATTTCGAAATTTACTTGCACTGCGCTTTTTCGAAGCAAAGAGTGGGGCCCCAAATATAAAAGATAACGCACGTAAATTTTCCTTGTCGTGGATTCTTTGAATTAATCATTTATGAATTCGGCGGCTCGTCCAGGCTTCGGTATTCAGATAGGTACTTGGGAAATTTAAATCAATTATCTCCTTCAATAATTGAATAATGAACAATTGATCTCAAATTCCTAGGAAATAAATTGATATTTGAAAATATAACAATTAATTCAGCCTTAAATATCGGCTCAGTATTGAAATACAAAAATGAATGAACAAGAATAATAATTCTACTAATATGTCCATAGCCATGAATCTGTGAAACATAGAAGCAGTCAGCTGTTGAAATTCTTCTTTGAAATTACAACATTTTCCCAGACTTAATGATATTGTGTACTTTCGATTTAACCTGTACCCAAGATCTCTTCTTGAGAACAGGAAATTCAGAAATACATTTTCCACATTCAATTTTCCCTGGTACTTCTTTAGACAAAATTTTATTTGCAAAATAATTTTTGATAATTTTGTTCTCTTCTGGGGTCCAGGATTCTCTCACGATATTTTTTTTGTTTTTTTTTTTGAAAAATAGGTAGGATTATTACCTTTGCACGTTTTTTTCATTGGTGCATCTGGTGATACATCACCTAAGATTCCAATAGGTTGTGGTTCTTCATCTGTTTCTTGCTCTGATAACAATTCCAAATCAATGTTATCAAGATTTTGTCCAGGCTCAATTGTTCCTTTATCAAATTGGATAAGTAATTTACTCACTCTGGCAAGCTCAAGAGTATTATCAGGAAGACGATAAAAGTCTTTGTGGATGTTCAGTGAGTGACCCATGTGCCTTGACAATAGCTCGAGTTCGTTGGAGCTTAAATTGAGTATTTGGCTGACAGTAGCAATGTGTTTCCGCAATTTTGTTGAGGTAAGATTATCAATATTTTTTGATAATCTTTTCTCTTTCCTCCCACAACTGCAACCTTCTCAGTAGAATAAATGAAAATACTTTAGCGACAGCATTTATAAAAGATATGGCTCTATAATTATTCACTTAATTAGTATCACCTTTTTTATGCAATGGAAATATAATTGAACGTGGAAACCCTGTTGGTATCTGTCCACCTCTGACGATGGCATTGGAAAAAGTCAAAATAATCTCTTTGTAATTTTTTGACGCATTCTTGTAAAACTCAGCAGGAACTCTGTTATCACCTGGAGCCTTATTGTTGCGCATTGTCTTGAAGGCACTTTCCAATTCATTCATATCTATGTCTTTGTCAAGAGTTTGATCTTCAACATTCCTCGCCGCATAATATGTGACTACCCCGCAAACTGATCCAAACACTCGTCTGAAGTGTTCAACCCAATCCTCAGCACTCACAGTTCCCGAAATCTTGAACTCTCTACACTTGAATTTCTTTATCAGAGCCCACAAATCACTGGAATCCTTGACTCTTCTGAGTTGTTCTTTTATATCGCTGTAATACGCTTGCCTTTTACTCTTACATAGCAGTTTGTATTCCTTTACTACCTTCATATAATTTTCTCTCACCTGCTCCGAATTTGATTTTCTAAACACATTCAATAGGCTGAACACTCGCTTTCTCATAACCGCACACTCTTTGTCGAACCACTTTTCTCTCCATCCTTCTCTCTTTCTATCAGGTTGGGGCACATAATTTGCAGCTCTATATACAAGATTATTTAATACTTCATAAGTCTCTTCACTACTCTCGGGAAGACCATTTATTTCTCTACAAGCATTGGTGAGTTTAGATATATATTCATTCTTCCTCGCTTCCTTCCATTTCAACTTCGGTAAGAGTGGTAAAATTGTGCTCTCTCTTTCTAGAGTATCAACCGTGATTAGCGTAGCTTCAATTGGGAAATGATCAGATAAAAATTCTGGCACAATAGAAAATTTTCCAACTATTTGCGCTAATTCGACAGCCATGCAACATAGATCTATTACGGAAGCCCCTCTGCCTATAAAAGTAAAGTCTCCCCACCTATCTCCACTTATCCTTCTATTCATAATGATGAAATTAAAAACCTCACAGAACTCCAATATTTTCTTACCTTTCATATTAATCACCTCATCCTTTGACTCTTGCTTATTACTCAGTGCATTTCCCAATTCTATTACATCTGTTAATTCCGACATGTCCTGCCCATTTCCTATTCTACCGTTAAAATCTCCAATTAAAATCATATTATTTCTATTATGCTCTTGCACTATCATAAACTCCCATAATGTATTGAATTCTCTCTCCCATTCCATGTCTCCTCCACCACTCAGGTAAATTAGAACTATATAATATTCATCCCGTTGTCCTGCATTCATGTGAATAACTTTCCTCTCAAGCGCATCGATTACCTTACAAAAACTCTCTATTCTTTTACTAATTTCTATTAACTTTTCTCCCTTTGCTCTACCTCAGTTTGATTCTCCAACTGCGAATTCCCAGTATAAATTGTAATCAGGAAAACAGTTTTCAAAATACAATTGTTTTCCTCTTTCAACAAACGTCTCCAATAGTACAAAAACATCATAATTACAAATAAAATTATATACTTGAACAATCTTACCACTTAATCCAGCCACATTGTACGCTACTATACTCAACTGTCCCTTCTCACACGGACTGACGGCGTTATCTCAGCGGTTGAGGTCTTCGTCCTCGCCGCCTCGCTCCTCCTCATCACACATGCTCCCGCTCACGGCCCGCATCACACTCTCATCGGACATGCTCCCGATCTTCTGCAGCCCATCCTCTCCCTCCGAGACCAGTCCATTCTCCTCATCCAGCGTGAAAACCCGACTATTCACGATTAAACGATCCACTTCAACCGATACTCTCCTCTCACTCCCGGAACTTGTTTCTTCAACTCGCCAAGCACCCGGAAAAGCTTTGATCGTCGTTTTCTTGTGTCGAAAGCAAAGTCTTTATGAATCACAAACTGTGTACCCTTCAGCTTCCTACTGTTTCTCGTGATGAAATGGATGTCCTGATCGTCCGGAAAATGCGCAATGATTGGCCCGTTATCTATTTTCTTGCCCAATGCATGTGCTCGATTAACCCAGGTACCTGCTCGTGCCCCCAAATGACGCACACAAAAGTCTTTGACAGTTCTCACGTAATCCACTGTTGCACATTCATATTTCAGCCCGCGAAAAATTATATTGTTCCTTCTCGATCTATTTTCAAAATTTTCCATCTTCCTGATTATGAGATTATTCTGAATTTTTTGAGCAACAATTTGATTTCTTAACTGTTAATTCTCGACAGAGAGTTTATTCACTTTTTCAATCAGACCATTTAAATCCACCTTTGTAGCTAGCAGCGCGAGTTTTTCATCCATAGCCTTACTAAACCGCTTTTCAAAACGGTCAAATAGTGATTCAATAAAGTCTGAGTTCACATTACCGGAAGCTTTAACACTTGGGTCTGGAGCACGCTTTTTCTGTTCCATCTCTTCGAGCTCAGGCGAACTTTTAGCACGAGGACTCTTCTTAGCACTATCGTCCGGTGAAAAGTATTGTTAGATATTGTTCTTATTCATTCAGCTTCGACTATTTCGATTCACTTGAGAACAATTCCACAAATAAAAAACAAATTAATAATTCAATTTATTACGAAAGAACTTTTAGCTCTAGGTCTCTTTTTAGCACTACCGTCTGGTGGATACTGTTTTTATTAATTTAAACTTTGAATATTTCGATTCACTTGAAAACAATTTCACAAATAAATAACAAATTGATAATTCAATTTATTACGAAAGAACGTTTTAGGTTAAACATGCACTAAATGAACCGATTAAGCACGACCCGTCCGGAAACTTGAGATAAGAGAGCAAAACAATTCTGCGACCGCTCCGTTCAACAGCTCACTATCAACTCCTAATTTGAGAACATAAGATTTGAAATCGAAAAGTTGTCAGTTGTAATTGGGGAATGATTTTAAAAAACCAATACTTTTATTTTCCATAACTGTACTCATAAAAAATAATATGATAATATATTTTATATTTAAATGAAACGTTTAGTTTTTAAATATTTTTGAGCCCCAAAATCCATTGGAGAGTTACCGAATTGCTTGATCAAGAGATTCAATTGATTGATGATAAAGTTCAATTGCGCCGTGAACAAAGAGAATTTGATCTTCATCAAGTTCAAATGTTTGGGGACAAAAGTCGTGTTGCCAATACATACATAGAAATGATTCTCATTAATCATTCGTGAACAGTACAGGGGAAATAATATTTCACAATTGAAAATAATAATTTCACACATACAAAGCCTATGGAATACTGTGTACGTAGTACAGTATCCTTTCCTGCTCAAATCAAACCTGTACTGAAGGCTACAGAAGAGTCACGACATGTCAATTGGAAAATTTTCTCATTTTCAAATGTCTGCTCATGATATGATATCTTCTCATTTACATTTGACGATTTCTCAAATACAATTCACTACTCTCAATTACATGTGTGATGACTTCCTAAATACAATTGACTATTCTCATTTAGGCTACATCTGACATTCTCTCAATTACAAGTGACTATTCTCAAATACAATTGATACTTTCTCAAATAAAATTGGAAAAGGTGTTGTGACTACTATTTTTTTTTTTTTGAGCAGGGTATGATTACTAAATCTTTTCTCCGGAACAACGTCTTTTCACAAAAAGTGAGCATGCCGTACACAAGTAAAATATTCAATCCAAGGTTTACAAGAGAGTTTTTGCAAGGATTGACAGACACAGAAGAAAATGACAATATGGAGAGAAACTAAGAGACAAATTTCATTTTATCATAGGCTATCCTGATCTTGAGATACAATGTTAGGTTAGCAAAGTTTGAGGCATCCGCTTCTCTAAAACAGTAAGTGAATTCTCAGTGAAGCCTGTTCAAGAATATAAACTTACTGACGTCCTATTCTTGAATCTTAACAAGCCTCCCATTCGCATCATTCTAGCAATAACCCAAATTCAATGCGGAAAATTCTCGGGAAATTGTGTTACCAAGTCACCATTGATTGTGATGAACCTAATTTGGCGTTGAATTGTAGAGGATTTTATTCTCTTGGAAACAGTTCTGGATTTTTTCACTATGAAAGGTTTTTGAGTTATATGGAGAAAAAAACAGGTATTTTTAACACTGTAAGGTTAGCAGAGGGTATTTTTTTGTGAAGAATCATTTTCAGACTATTTGTACCAAATAACTAAAAAATCAGTACCACAATACATTCTGGCAGCATGTTTCCTCGCTCCCTTCTCATGTCTCAAGTGAATGAACAGAAAAATAAACTATGAATTCGCTAAGCTGTGACTCAATGAGTCTGAACGAAAAAGGAGATGAGTTGCTGATTCATAAATTCACGGCAAGCCCCATAGCAAACCAGTTACTTCGAACAGTGAAGGAGACATTGGAGATATGCAGGGATATGCAAGTACCCCGCATTGTATGCTCAATCCGTAAATGAGTTTTGTGTAAGTGTGTATTAGCGATCGTAGCACAACGTGGTGGCAATTTTGGAAACTGGAGTGTATCCCAATTAGGTGGAATACTAACAAAATGGGGAGATTTTTTTTATTACGTTTTTACATGGTTTTAAGCATGTAGAAGTGATTTTTACTAAAATTGAGCAGTGACACTACGGGGTCTCCCCTTAGTGTACACACCTCCCCTTAATGTGCTGTGTATACTTGATTGTCTCCCCGTATTATACCTTGTTCCAACACACACACACACACACACACACACACACACACACACACACACACACACACACACACACATACATACATACAGACCAATACCCAAAAACCACTTTTTTCGACTCAGGGGAACTTGAAACGTACAGAAATTTACAAATTGGGGTACCTTAATTTTTTTCGTAAAGCAATACTTTCCTTACCTATGGTAATAGGGCAAGGAAAGTAAAAATTCATTGTGCATTACTCTCACTATGAATGGTCATAACATAAAGTCCTTTATTTTGTTAGGATAATATTGGTACATCTTGCCAAGTCATAAATAACGATTTTATTTGACTTGAATAAAATTATCCACCAATTTTATTAGTTGGATGAACCAATTGGAAGAAGTATACGATCATATCATGCTGAATAATTATCACGAACTAAGATTAAAATGGAACTCACATTGATCGAGATATGTTTAGCAATGATTATTGTAGTAATTAAAAATATAAATCTCAGTATTTTTTTGATATTATTGATAGAAAATAATTCAAAAGGGTAATGAGATTTATATTTCTATATTCATATTAAAAGTAGCCCTAAATAAAAAAGACATTAGTTTAGTGGCCTACCAGGATACCTCTTCTATCTTATCGATTTGGGATACAGTCTTCCCACCCTGGACTCTCACTGTCCTTATTGATGAACCGAGATCTCTCTGAACTGAATTATCAATACCTTACGAAAGATCGAGGTAGAGTTGTAACAGTCAAATATCTCACTATCCTTATTGATCAACTGAGATCTCTCTGAACTGAATTATCCATACCCTCATTCAGAAATCGATGGAAAGCAGTAAGAAAAATGTAGATAAGAAAGGGTAGCTGCAGAAGCTAGATAAATAGCTGAAAGGGTGGGATAAATTGAAGGAACAGGATAAGAATAGAGAACCTAACAAGCGGAGGCTGGCTGATTCAAACTTCCAACAAAAGCTACAATGAATATGCAACAGGGTTGCTGCCGCTTCCACAGATTCAAATGTCAGTATCAGTTAAATGAGTAACATTGGTGTTACCAGATGAGAAACGCTGACAGTTCAAAGCGAATCCCACTATATTCCTTACTGCTGCTTCCAGAGATTCAACTGTCAGTATCACTCAAATGGGAAACGTTGATGTTACTAGATGAGGACCGCTGCCAGTTCTACGTGAATCCCATTATATTCCTCACTGCTGCTTCCAGAGATTCAACTGTCAGCATTAGTTAAATGGGTAGTATTAATGTTACTAGATGAGGAAAGCTGACAGTATAAAGCGAATTCTACTCTATTAGTTTACAATCAGTCTTACTTAGCCTAGATTCTCCTTCTCGTAGTCTAGATTTGCCATTGTTGGAGTTTGGTTCACTACTTTGTTGTCAGGGAGTGAATGTTGTAATAACATGATGGAAAAGCTAGATCCATGGTGGTTTTTGAGTAGATAGCATCCGGGTTTACTCTGCGTTAAATGACCTAGTTTTCACCATGGTATGAGAATTGAATCCATATCATAGATAGGATTTTACTGAGGTATCAGAAGATGTTCTGTAAGTAAGTTTTCTTGCTAACTAAGATTTCTTTGTTATAGTTTCAATAACTTTGTTATCCTAATTTCGTTGTCGTGATTATCTTGTCTGGTTATGTTAGTGTTCTCGTTCTATTAATACATACATAAGAAGAGACAAAGACTGTAGATCAAATCAAATCAAATGAAATTTATTCATCAAAAACAATTACATTACAAATTAGAATACTATAACAATTAAAACAATGAAGTTTTATGCATTGAATGATTTCTCAATAGGCAAAGATAATTCAATGAATAAATATACACCCCACTATAAATTATATGTGTTGGGGTATAAACAAAGACTGGGATAAAGACAAAGATTATCTTTTCTGATTATGTTGATGTTCTCGTTCTATTAATGCATACATAAGAAGAGATAAAGACTGTAGATGAAGAAAGACAAGACAAAGACCATGACATAAATGAATAAGTGAATAGCCTTTCAAATAATTGTATATCATGAGTATATTAATTTAATTGTATTGATGATTGAATACTAATTGCTATTATTTTTTCAGGTGAGTGACTCATATTATATCCATCCTGTGATTGGTAAGTAGTGAGTCGAATTATATTCATTGTAATCTAATATTTTTTATGATCAATACATTCATCCCAAGATCATTAATATTAGTCCAGATACTCCTCTAATCATAACTAATTCAATCACAAGTACTCTAATCATAAGATATTCCTCATCATGTCTTCAGTGATATTTCTCACTTTGCCATCTTCAGTAGTGATAAGTAGACTCAGATTTCTCGTATGTAGGGAGCAGATCAATCTTCAAATTTTTGAATTTGAAAGGTATGTCTGATCTTCTTAAGCATTTTTCCATTGAAGTATTAAGGGAATATCGTGTGGCTTTTCCCCCTTTTACTGTCAGATTGATCTAATAAAAAATATCTTTATATCTCTTTGTGATGGTTACCAATCAGCTCTCAACAGATAGCTCATAACTAATGAAGAGCCACGTTCCAAATACGAAATGGCAAAGCTAAAATCCACAAAATGGCTCAGTTTTATTCCAGTTTATATAAGCAGAAAGCACCAAACTGACGTGGCCAGATGGATGGTGTCAAAAAGCTGTAAATTTCCCACACTTCATAGCAAACCATCTCTTTTCCACATTTTATGAATAATCCTCATCCCCAGAAACGTCCCATTCTACATAAATAACGATGATTTATTACGACATTCGTACGTATCAAACTCTGCGAATTATTTTGTTTAGTTGGGTTTCATTCGACGAGAATATTTTCAATTTCATTATTTGCGAATCGGATTGTATTTTTGCGAAGAGATTTTGATGAGGTGTCACAGTTGATTGATTCATCAGGCAGAACTGTTGGTTGAATGGGATTGAAACATTTATTTGATTCACTTATATTTTCCATAAATGGACTCATTGTAATGAGATATTCATGGACATATTTCGTGATATTTTGTTCATAAATAATGTTATTTTAGAATAGAATCGTATTCTTCTAGCTGCTATTGAAATGATTGATTAGATTTGAATATAATCGTTTAGACTTCTATTCAGTCTAAACGATTATATTCAAATCTAATCAATCATTTCATAGCAGCTAGAAGAATACGATTCTATTCTAAAATAACATTATTTATGAATAGAATATCATGAAATAGATTAGTAAGAAACATATTAAAATAGATGTAGAATGAAATATAATGTAATAGAATAGAACACTGCCATGAATACTACCATTGTTTGAGGAGAAGAGGCAATAGGAAATTAAAGATCGTAATGATGACAAAAATTAATAACATAAATTATTTCTCATAATATTATATTCGAATAATTTTGCAAGTGCATTAGGCCTACTGTGAACTGTAAAAGTTCTGTATTGAACCAACTTGCTCCATTTTTTGAATGCGGGGTTAGTAATCCCAATATGTGCAGGTTTCACTCATTTCTAGGAAAAAATACGTTAGTTGGATCAAAAAAAAAATCCAAAAATTTATATTGTCGGTTTTCAATAATAAGCACTATTAGTATCAGATTAAAAACTCTATACTCGAAGAATTGAAGCAATACAATGTCGAGAATGTTTGGAATAATATACATAATTTAATAATCGATGAGTATTTCAATTTGAGTTGTTTGGAATCAATTTAAAAAATATATATTTTGAGAATCTGATTCTTCTTGATCACCGTCTAAGGACTTCAATTTCTGCTTATATTGCTAAAATCTGTGGAAAATCGTAGTCCATGTATTACATGCTTTATCCCAAGTACAATCTAGCAATTCATCATCTCAAGTATAATCTCCTAAGACAGATAAGATGAATTTCAGTAGAACACTCATTATCATAATTCATAATCTGGAATTATTATTCTGATAGCGCCGATCTGAACTTATCTCATCTGAACTTTCTCGTTGGGAGCTTTGAGCTTAAAACTGATTATAAGACGGCAATGTACTGTAATCCCTTTCTCAGTCTTCTTAATTGGATAAGCGGCTAAATCTGTATGGTCCCTGCTGAAATCAACTCCAGTCTCCAGTTGAGAAAGTAGTGGATTCGCTCACTCTTTCCAGGAGTTTGCAGTTGAAAATATCTCTGCTTTCACAGAAGACAACTCGATGCTCTTTCATCCTCAATTTATCCAAGGACGTGCTTTGAATCTTTTGATTAGGTGAGGTATATTTCAAGATTCTCAATTTTAAATGAAGTTTTCTGACTTTTGTTCTTTCATTGGAGATCATCTGCTCTTTTGAGAGTCCTTGATTGAGTGAGAATAATTTCTATCTGACAAATAATAGAGTCTTTCACGTAGCTCCTGCACCTACCAATTCAATCGAAGCAATAAATGCTTCTATATCCTCAATCGAGGTTATATAAATGTGGTATATATCCTTGTATATAATTTTATCCATCCCATTTTACTATTCAATTGTGTCTTTTGCCATACGCTAGATAGAATCGAAGCAGAAATTTTACTTGAAGTGATCTCACTTGAGTTACTCTATTTTCAAACACAAATAACTGATAACCAGGCCTTAGCGGATTACTGGCATAAGTAAATTTGTTTATAAATACAACATTGTTGAAATGTTGTAAATAAAATCTGGTGTGGCGCACTCACACAACTTTCCTTGCCGTTATGAAAATTTATCACCTGACGCTAGTGTTCCCGCGCATCTCAAGCCTACTATTCAAAGATCTAAGCCAGCTGGTGACAGGACTATAACGCTGGAGACACACGAGGTCTGCTATCTCTTCATAGTGAATGATTCAATAGAATCAACAGTTGCCAACAGTTTGCAATTAAAATAATAACATTTTCTCGAATTTCGAGCTTATTTTTAATTTAGGTGAAAATGTTACTAAACATTAATTGTAGAGATTCTCATACTCGATCTTTTCCACTCGAAATTTTTTGTTTACATTCTATCTAAAGCCTGATAATTGGGAATCTAAAATCAAACTTTACATAGATGGGGCGGAGCTCCTGAAATTTTTACAGATATGGGACTTGTAGCAGTTGATAGAGCTAACAATGACTATTTTAGGTATGAATTGATCAAAATCGTTGGAGGCATTTTCGAGGAAATGGCGGAAAACCCTGTTTTTGAAAACATTTTCGCCGCCATCTTGGATTGCATTTGATCGAAATTGTTCGTGTCGGATCCTTATAGGGGAAGGACCTTAAGTTCCAAATTTCAAGTCATTCCGTTAATTGTGAGATGAGATATCGTGTACACAGACGCACATACACTCATACACACACACACACACACACACACACACACCACACACACACACACACACACACCACACACACACACCACACACACACACACACACACACACCACACACACACACACACACACATACAGACCAATACCCAAAAACCACTTTTTTGGACTCAGGGGACCTTGAAACGTATAGAAATTTAGAAATTGGGGTACCTCAATTTTTTTCGGAAAGCAATACTTTCCTTACCTATGGTAATAGGGCAAGGAAAGTAAAAAGGGTACTTCACGTTTTTATATTGTTTTTATTAATTTTAATAAAGTAGCCCATACAAGTGAAGTGATTTTAGTGAATTTGTTTAATTCTCACCTACATGGTGTTTAAAAATCCACCGAGAACAGAGGTATCACAAGTTTCAAGAAAACTTGTTTGTAACGTCTGGGAGATAACCGTCTGATAACGGTTTCTCCAACATTGGGAGGTGTTACCACCGACGAATAATGAGAGACTCCATATTTTCTATGATGTTACTGTAGAAATACTTTTATTATCAAATAGGGAAAAACACAAAGAAAAACTATATAGTGAGGTCCACGTTATAATGGCAGTGGATAAAAAAGAAGAATAGCGATGCCGATTCTCTGCATCAATAAATTATATTTCTACACTGTCAAAAACATAATTGTCATCGTTGTTGACCTAGAAAAGGATAGTACCACCGGCTTTGTCGAATGATAGACAAGCATAGCAAAACCAAATTTGATCATATACTGTCATTATAACGTGGACCTCACTATAGCTGTAAAATTGCTACTGCACTATACGATGAGATAAAAACTTGAAAAATCAACTTGAGAAACCACAGATACTCTAAGGCCTGGTTGCACAACAGCCGGTTAAATTTCAATTGTGATTAATTTCACGGGAACCAATCAGAGAAGGCATTTTTAAAAGACAGAATCAATCACGGTTAAAATTTAACCGGCTGTTGTGTAATCGGCACTAAGGCTTACAATTATTTCGTATGTGGACTTCTATTGTTGGCTTGGATGGCACCTGTTTGTGAATTGTTATAAGATATTAGAGAACTCGTATTTGATTAGTACTATAGCATACTATTTTCTCTTGTTTCGAGTTACTATATCATGGATTGGAAGAATATTACAACCTGTCGGAAGTGGAGTTTTTGTTGGTCTGATGAAAACCTCTTGTGAATTGTTATAAAACTTCTTGCAATTGTTGTAAAAATATTATAGAAATCGTATCTGATTAGTAGTATAGAAAACTCTTCTCTCTTGCTTCAAAATAATATATCATGATTTTAATAAATTCATCACCTGTCATGAGATTCACAGAATTTTAAACCTAGAAAAATAATAGTAACGGAAATGGAGTTATTCTAGAAGAGGTGGAATAGGATGAGTAAAATGTGACTTCCTCTTTTTCGTCTTATTCTTCTTTCTATCCATGATTTTTTTCAAGATGGGCGAGATTATTCAATGAAAAAGGTGCCAGGCTGAAGGACAAGTAGAGGAAAGAGACCATTTGTAAAGAATGAGGGAAATTGGAACCAAGACAGAGTTAGAGAAAAGCGTAAAATTCTCTTGGGTGTTTCTGAGTGTAGAATTCTGTGTAGTAGGTACGGTAAATACAATAATTATAAGCATACTTTCACACTGAGGTGAATTCTGTAGTCGAAGAGGGGGAAGAACTAAGAGGGAGGAGAATAGAAAAAGAGAGAGGAAGAGATAACATGAGAGAGGGAGAAAGAAAACGAGAAAGGGAGCGAGAGAGTGGAAAAGAGAGAAAGTGAGAGAACAAAAGAGAGGGAGAGAGAAAGTTAGAGAGTGAGAGAACAAAAGAGAGGGAGAGAGAGAGAAAAAGAGAGAGGGAGAGAGAAAAAGGGAGAGGGAGAGAGAAAGTGTGGAAGAGAGTGAAATGAATTGACAGAAGGAATAATAGAAGGCATCTTCCCTTAATAAACGTGAGACTGTATAATTTGGAATGAGAAAGTATTGTGAGCGTCTACTGTCAGCCATATTGGATTGTTTTCTGGAGGGGAGGGGGTTGGAAGGGCAACGAGCTATCCGAAAAATGTAAGCAGCAAATAGCCCGGAGCACTTTGAAATTAACAGTGGAGAGAAATACTAGACGCGTCATGATAGACGGTGTGATGGACAATGCAGGGTGGTGTGGAAGAAGTTGTTGAAAAGGGGAGGGGAAGATAGCTGAAAAGTGTCGTTTGAAGGGGAAGTGGGAGGTTTGGGGTGGAAGGAGAGAGGAGTCGGAGAGGGAGGATGGGTATGAAAAGATGAGGAACTGAATTAAATTGAGGAAACTGAAGTAAATGAAGGAGACGAGGGTGGAACACAATACAGAAAGAGATGGAGGAGGTTTTAAGAGTGAGAAGAGTTGATGTTTTGAGTGGTAGAGGAAGTGAAAAAGTGGAATGGAGTAAGAGCAGAAGAAAAGCAGAAGAAAATGGAGCAATTTAAGAGTGGACCGGCAGACGAAGAATAGGTCTGGAAATGGCAGCTGGAGAAGATAATGAGTGATAAGGAGGAGATAAATAGGAGTGATATAATATAAGAAAGGGGAAGATCGTGGAAGAAGAGAGAAAATTTTAGTTTTGTGTTGAATGGAACGGATAGAGAATTCATACAGAAGGGAAAGAGGTGAATGGTAGAAATAGTAGAGATTTTTTTTCTACTCTTAAGAGTAGTAAAAACTATTTATACAGTTGGAAAAAGAAGAAGATAGACTTGATCACAAGAAGAAGAGAACAAAGATACATGCGTCAAATGATGAAAAAGTTGAAATTGATCAGTGATAAGAGAAATGTAGAGGAGAGATAGATGGGGGAGAAGGAGGAGGAAGATTGAGAAAATAATGTTTAGAGAAGAGATAAGAAATGGGTGACTAGAAACGACTGTTGCAACATTTTAAAGAGAAACGAGTAAAGAATACCGAAATAGTGGATAAAGGAGTGGCCGTAGTCGAGTGGATTAGATGCTGGCTTTGTAATCCAAAGACCCGGGCTCGAATCCCAGCCCGGGCAAGTTATTTTTCTCGGGCCACTTCCGTGTTTCGGATGGACACGTTAAGCCGTTGGTCCCGGCTGCCTGAAAAACAAGTCGTTAGATCATGTCAGAGGCCCTGAAATTGATCAGTTGCGACCTGAAAACTCTGACACCAGACCTGAGCCAGCCAGCGGTCACACGATATTATTATTATTATTAGTGGATAAAAAGCCAACAAAGATATCAAGAAATGAACATAGATCAACGATCCAGGAAATAAGTCGATGACAATGGTAAGGTGATAGAGTGGGATAGAGAATGAAGGAAATAGTTTGAGAAGAAGATGAAGAACGGAAGTAGGGCATTGAGAGAACAAAAAACTAAATGATGAATACAGAAGAAATAGAGAAGCACAATAAAAACTGAGTAGAAGTATGAGGACCGAGTTGATTGAAATGAAGAGGATGTTTGGGGTAAGAGAGCAGAAAGCAGAATATAAAAACCGGAAAGGAAGAGTGAAGAAGAGAACTATGAAAACTATGAAAACAGTCCAAACAATAGAGCAGACGGTCTCTCGACCCGCTAAGAGTGGAATTTTCTAGATGGTTTCAGATTTTTTCATCTTGGTAGCTGCTGCACCCGTTCTTCCACCATCACAATTCAAGTGAAAAGAATGCAGAGAAGAGCGCTAATGAATATTTAAAATCCAGAATAATTCATGTTCTGAAAGCGTAATGTATCTTGATTGAATTGCATTCTTAATACTACTGTACTATTGTTAACGAGAAAAATCATATTTGACTTTAGAGCATTAGTATTTTTCATAGTTTCTTTTCTGAGAATAAAATTGATAAATTATTAAGGAGACAACGAGGTAGATAGTGGAAGACACAGTAGAGAAAAGAGACAGGTGATAAGAAGAAGTCTATCTCGAGGTAGAAAGAAGTAGAAAAAGAATGGAAGAAACTGAAAAGTAGAGGAAAATGAAAGGTGGTGAGAAGAAGTATATTTCAAGGTAGAAAGAAGTAGAAAAAGAATGGAAGACACTGAAAAGTAGAGGAAATTGACTGTTGGTGAAAAAACAGGTAGAAAGAAGTAGAAGAGTAATGGAAGACCTAGTGTGTCATCATGTTACAGGACTAGTTAGAAGGATTAAGGATTAGAATCCACATTGTATTTCATATTTTCTAAAACTACAGATAAAATGTCATGGTCATTATATATTTCTTCATTGTTGGATTAGCAGCTATGGAATAATGATGAGGTAACAATGTTTTTATTCATCTCAGAGTCACTCAATGATGAAACAGAAATGCTCAATTTGCTTTGACTGAAGCTAACTTGCTAGGCTATTACTAGTATTACAGAGGGAAATGTTACCCAAAAATAATAATAATGAGGGAAAAATTATTGTATTTGTTCAATTTGAACTGAGAGTAACAAGATAAAATTCTAAATAATGATCGTGATGCTCATCTTGCATTGAATGTAGCTGTATAATTTATTTATAATACAAAGGAGGATTTCGTTCAGAAATGATAACACGGGAAAGAAAATCATGAAAATGCGTCTAATTTGATCAATGAGATGGAGAAGGAGAAGTCAAAAGGATGAAAGACTCGAGAGTGTGAATTCAGGGGGAAAAGGAATTCATAGAATGAGAAGAAGGAGGAGAAAAGCAAAAGAAGAAGAGTTGGAGGTGGGGAGAAAATGAAATGCGGAGAAGGAGTCAGAACCAAAAAAGAAGAGGTAAAAGTGGGAAGACAACAAGAAACCTGATGGGATGAATGGATTTGAAGTGGGTATTGTTCCCTAATGAACTGAATGGGCTCCAGAGATGTATCCTTCAAGGATGGAGCGAAGTTTATAAAGAGACGAGAACGTAATGGTCTTAAGAGTATTCCAATTGAAAACGGAACGCAAGGTAAATGGAATTGGAGAATTTATTGGGTGGGAGGGAAAGTTTTTTCGTGTGACGGAGAGGAAGCTAGTGGATTTGAGAGAGGGAAGTTTCCCTTAGTTAGTGATTAGTGCGTCAGCTTTTTACTGTCATGGGAGGGTGAGGATGTGGAAGACGAGTGTATGAAAGAGAGTGAGAGAGAGAGAAAGTGGAGAGGTTGAATGAGAGACTGAAGAGTTTTTCAAGGGAAATGACAGAAGAGACAATAAAAACGGAAATGAAAATGCTGGTGCCCAATGTTGATTGTGCTAAATGTAATCTTCTGCGAGACAAATTAATTTCCGATGGTAGAAGAGAGAGAATGAGAGATAGAGTGAGAGAAAACTGAGAATGATAGCTTTCCCGTGTGACAGTAATTGCCTATCCTTATCTGACGAGTATGGAAAATGATTCTATCGCCTGATGAGTCCCCAGAAAAGTGTTTAATTAATGATCTTTTTTCAACTCTGAAGACCTGACTAACCTTTCTCACCATATTTTACAAGCTCATTGACATTTGAACTAAGGGCTCTCCTTTTAAACTTCTTCAGAGCTATTTTTATGATGATATTTTGCTTGAGTGACGTCATAACGGAGGATCAAAGGCGTTTTGTGAAAGGTTGTCTGGTCATTCTAATTAATACTTTCTGCCTCGAGTTTTTCAAATGAAGAAACTTTTTACTTAGGTTGTCCATCAAATTTAATTCAATGGTAGATGAGAGTTTATGAATGAACCTTTCTTTGTTCTTCTATTGCGTTTTTTAATAATTTGATAACAAAGAGTCTTGCTCAAAGGGTTTCAATATCAATCTGCGTAGTTTTTTCTTTTTCCATTCAACTGAGTCTAAAACTAATTACTGGAGATAGAATTATGGAGAATGAAACTTCTTCTAAATCAGGATATTACAAAAATATAATATTCACATAAAACCTATGAAGGTTATCGAGTAGAATTCAGGTTTCAGAGATTGATGCATTTCATTTCATTAATATATTTTCAACTTATGATTGACTTAGGGGATATAGTGATCTAGGAACGTAATGACTTAGCGCTACAAACCTGATATACTGTCATCTAGGTTAGAAGTATGACAAATCATATATCCTAGTATTGAAATATTAGTTTGGCTATTAGTAATCACTCTGAACTGGTAGCATCAATTCCAAGTCCAGTGACTGGGAATTCAAATGAGAATATTCATCTCTCACCATCACCATTCATACCTCATGCACAAGTCTAGAGTTCATGTTGGTATCACCCTCAGAAGAAAAGGTAAACAGAGCAGAACGAGATGGAATACTCTCGACACCATTAGTAGGCCTATTCATTGGAAGAACATAATAATTTTGCAATTTGACTATTAAATGAAACATTTTCTCAAATTCATTTTCTCACATTATGTACTATTAATGTTCAACAATATCAGATAAAATTAATACAAGGTATATTTTTCAATGGCTTCTTTACTCTATGATAATACCAGAGAGAAGGATAAACGTAAGTTCGTTTGTCTCTGTTATAGAGACAAACTTATAGAGATAAATAGAGACAAACCTATAGAGATAAATAGAGACAAACCTATTTGTTTGTCTCTGATAATACCTAGACGTTGTTGTGTCATGAGCTGGCTTAGTATTTGAATACCCCATTTTTCCGATTGTTATATTTTTCGTCCTTTGAAAAATTGGCTGGTATGGATATTGGAAACAATAGTTTCACAAACCGTTGATCTTGCAAAAAAATTCTCCATGACAAACGAAACTTTCAACTTTGATCCTGCAACAAAGCCGGTTTCTGTATAGATTTGCATTTTTCTGAAAGAAAGCTTTGCGCGCCAATGATTGGCTACGATCACTTTGTGGGATGAGCATTCCTATCTCCAGAATCCAATAAGAGGGATGAGCATTCCTTTCTGTTTGAGCGGCGCGTACTTTGAAAAGAAAGTTGAATTGACTATTATGATTGCGATGGATGGAGATGGAGCGAAAATGGAAAAAGATAAATTGTTTCGAAATGTTAATGAACCCAGTCGACTTTTGTTCGGTGGCCAACTTTTCAATTTGAATTGCAATTGCCTTTCCCGCCAGTTTTGCCAACTGCAGGCGATGAAAAAGTTCCTGGCCGTGAATTTTTGATTACTTTCTATTTATTTGACCGAATGGATCTGTGTTTCCATTTGGCTTCAATTACAACTTTGCCTTGCACTTGGGGAAGTTTCACTTTTGCAGATGGATAGGTGAGTCGAAGATTGAAGTATTATTGGATTAGGCGTGTATAGAATTTTATTCGAATTGAATAAATATGATTCCAACTATCAACTTTATATACTCACCAAATTATCACAAAAGATCCTAAGAGTAATTTTTCGTCCTAAATAATTGTATACCTTGAAGGTCAAGTTCAGTTCAATGTTGAGACCTAACCTCTAACCTTGAATGACACATTTACGATAATGAATTCTGCCTAGGGAGATCCATGCTAATCAAATGAATTTTTGAAACCTTGGCCTAAATTAGCTTTATTGTTATAGCCCTCAAACGTATTTCCTTAAATATATTCATCCAATTGTGGAACTTGAAATTGAAAATAGAACTTTGCATATTTGAGTGTGAGAAGAGATTGTATCTACTTGTGATGAGTTTCCTCTGGTTATGGTCTATTGTATGCATAGCTATTACCTATCTATAGGTTATGCGTTGCACCTATAATCGTTGATCTATCGTTCGATCTATATTCGTTGCTATCACTATTTGGTATTTCTTATTATCAAATACAGCGGAAAATAATTACCTCAGAGTTAAAGTATTTTTGACGTTCCAAATATCAATTATCACAAACTCTCTTAGGTCCAAACTCTCTTTTGGTAGAGAGTTAGTGGGGAGGATATTTTTAATATTCTTTCCGAAGAATGGACATTGATATGTCCAAAGCTCCGCCAATTTATGTAGATGCATAACAATATAATTATTATCTATAGTTATTATATTACAAATTGCTTTTTCATATCATATACAGTTCAATAAATATTTTCTTAGTCTATATTATGTAAATTGATCTATAATTTTGCTGTATTGTAAGCTATTGTATATAAGTGTATAAGCCAGTATATATTGTAATCTACATAAATAAAGTACTCAATCAATCAATCAATCAGTCCACTGTTCAACAACAGTTTTACTGTAATCCTAGTTTAAACCATTATCTGACTCAATTGAAACACATTATAATAAATGCAACCATATCTTGGTTCAATTCTAGATTATTTTAAATTTGGTTTGAACTACTATTGAGCGTGCATACGGGCAATAGTAGATAGCTGGATTATTTATTATATGATCCTACTAAGCTCAGTTCAACAACCTTAGAGCTGAAGATGCTAATAATTCTCCTTGTCCCGTTAACTTAACCGGCTGTCAGTTGGATAATTTTCACGGAAGGAACACGGCTGCTATTCTATGACATTGAGGCAGTCACCGATCAGATGGCAACACGGAAGTAGGTGACTAATGCAGAAGCAGGCTTCCTTCCGTCACTCGATTATTATTAAACAGACCACGTGATCGGGAAATGTCAACTTGTCGGCGTCAGCAGTTTCAAAGGTCAATGTCTTCTGGCGAATTATTTCTCTGGAGTGGATTTTGGCGGGGTCTGTTGTCGGGTTTTATCAATATTATTGTTGATTATTGAGTTGTGACAGGAATGCTGTTGATATTGTTAGATAATCGTTCTCAATTTTGATGTCAGTTACCATAAATTGTAAGGAGAATAAGAATTGTTAATACGTGAGAAAGTGTGGCAGGAATATTTTTTAATAATTGTCGGTGATGTCGATATTGGAGTGGAATTGTCGATGAATTGTTTTGATTTCGATATTTCAGTGAAATTTCTGACGACTGGTCCAATATATTGAAATTGTTGTAGAATTATGATGAATTGTTGATGACTATGTTATCATCGTTTATTTATTTATTCATTTTCAACAATATGGGAGCATAGGGGAAAATCCCAAAAATTGCTCCCCAATCAAAAATAAATTCCAATAATCATTAAAAAGAAGAAGAAGAGGAAGAGGATGAGGAGGAAGAGTAGGAGGAGGAAGAGGAGGATGAAGAAGTAGTAGTAGAAGAAAAAGAAGAAGAAGAAGAAAAAGAAGAAGAAGAAGAAGAAGAAGAAGAAGAAGGAGAAGAAGAAGATGGAGAAGGGGAATAGAAAAACTATTTTATATTTGTGAAGAAAAAAAATGTTATGAGAAACTAAATAAAATACTGAAAATTATGTTAATATGTTATGTTATTGTCAAAGAATTTTTGAGATGATGTAAAAGTATAATTTTCATCAGTGTTATGTGATTTAGAGAGAGTTGTTTGGAAGTTTGCAGCATGCAACATTATAATCATAGCATGTACAATGTATGGCCATACTAAAAACTCATTTAGTTCTTGCTCGAAAAATAGAACTTCAGAATAAAGCAATGGATTGAAAAAATGCACGGAATGCTGTCTCTGTGATAGAACATCCACAAGTAATTGACATGTGAAATGTAAATTTGAAAAGGTGCTTGCATGGGAATTCAATGAGTGAGATTATCATATAGTCTTATAAATCATGAGATGATGAGAATCATAAGATGAGATGAGATATGAATCATCTCTAGTACTCATTTGAAAAAAAACCTTGGAGTTGACAATGTGTAGTATGACTATCCCAGTTGGGTATGATGATTAAAACCCTTTTTCATGCAAAATCCTTTCACATGAATGCACATTTATTACATCTCATACTAGAAACAGTACAAAGGAAAATGTAATTGGCAGCTAGTATACGTCCCCCATCAAATTAGCCACAATGTAACACGTCCACAGAAACATAAAAAGGGAACGAAACTAGAAAAAATCCACTAAAAACTGTGTGACAACGACAACGGAATTGTGTTATTTCAATATTTCCTCGTATCTAGGGATCAAAATTGAGTTTTTCCACTCGTCAGCTGTTTTCCCTATGTGGATAGGACAGCGAATTTTCTACCGTACAATAATAAAGTTGGCTTCTGTTGCAAACAGATTTTTGTGATGCAGTTTTCGATCCAATTCTGTGATGCAATATTCTCGCTCTCTAATCGTGTGATGATTGCATTCTCCCAACATGCTCTGCTTTTTCATATTCTACTCATATTTTCGTTTCCCTAGTGCGTTATGTCCCTTTCTAAATTATTTTCGGATCCTGTTTGGTCCAATGATTTTCGTGTACTAAACACAGAAAACGTTCTGTTCCCCATACTAATATACCTATCATTTGTCACTGAATAGATTATTTTCGGTTCTTGTTTGGTCCAATGATTTTCGTGTGCTAAACACAGAAAACGTTCTGTTCCCTATACTAATACACCTATAATTTGTCACTGAATATACATCATTTGTCTATTGAAATGAATAGATTCATCTCTTTTCATTTTATATCAAACTTGTTTTCAATCTACTCTTTACTTCTTATTATACCCCCTTAATGTTTTTTAATTACAATTTTCCCCTAACTAGTTCAGTCTCACATTAATCCTCCACTCATCATTCATCCTCCTAGATAGGTTTGTTTTCTTCTCACTTTTGTGTTTGATAGAGTACGAGACAATTATATTAGTACTCGTATCATTCATACTTCCTCCTCAATTTTTTTATTCATTTATTTATTCATTTCATACCACAATCGCAACATCAAATTATGATTGAAAGAGAATTAACAGGATAAACCCAAAACTGTTTTTCTCCCTAATCTTGATAAATGTTCTGAATTCCATAATCGAGTCGGGAGGGATGCATGTGACGGCATGTGACATGACGTGCAGTGGAATAAATTGGAATGTAGTAGAATTGGCAAGACGGTGATCAGAAGAGGGAGAAAGAGAATGTTAATGAAGAGAGGTGGTTGAGAAAATTAGAAGAATAGTAGAAAAAAAGTTACAGTTGAAGAGAGAAGTAGACTAGAAGAGAAAAAAAGAGGAGAAGGATCAGGATGAATTGTAGGAAACGTAGTTAAGGTAAGATACGGTAGAGGTTAAGGTAGTTAAGGTAAGATACGGTAGAGATTAAGGTAATTTGTAGTTAGCGAGGAAAGAGGGAAGTGGACTGGAAGGGGAAGAAGAGGGAAAGGATGATGATGAATTATAGGAAACGTAGTTAAGGTGAGGTACATTAAAGTTGTGCGAAGTAAAACCTCACCAAGGTTGTAAAACCTTACCAACTAAAGTGTGTAGAATGTGTGTCAAGATACAATGAGGAGGACGTGCTTTAAAATGATAACAAAAGAATTAAAGAGAGAATTAAATTATGAAGGAGAGAAGAAAGGAGAGGAAGATCAGGAGCAAATGGCGGTAGAGTAGTGGGAGCAAAATATGAGATTTCTGAGATTTCCCTATTATGTAGATTAGATGAGAAAAAGAAATAGGGGAATAAAGAGAAAAAGAGGAAATGAAAGAGTCGAAGATGGAAAAGGGAAATTTTATTTTTTCATTTATTTTTTACATTCAACAATACTCACATCAAATATATGATTAGAAAAGGATCAACAGGCCTAGCCCAAAACTGCTCCCTGTCCGAATTTTGATAGTAGTAAGCCAATGTCTAAAAGGTAGGTTATGTTGCTTCTCTTTGAATCAAATTCCGGGTCTAGAAATATACAGAAATTGTGATGTGGCTGAGGTTGAGAAATAGTAGCTGGTGTAGAGTGGTGGGAGATAGAGGATGAAGAACGAAAAGAAAATTGAAGAAAGAATGTGGACAAGATAAAAGGATGAGAATAGAATGTTAAATTGGAAGACAGATGAGGAAAAGTGTGTTGATGCTGAATAGCAGTTGTAGAGTGGTGAGAGAGGAAGGAAGAAGGAGAAGAAGATTGAAAAAAGAATAAGGACAAAAGAAAAGCATGAGAATAAAATGTTAAATTAGAAGACAGATGAGGAAAAGTTTGTTGATGCTGAATACGATGGAGAGGGGTAGAAGCTGAGACGTTATAGTAGGATGAGGAGAAGGAAGGAATGGTAGGAGATGAAGGAGGAGAAGAGGAAAACAGGGAGAAAAACAAGAGAAAGAATAAAGAAGAAATTGTAGAAGTCGAAAATGAGTGAGAAGAAGAGTGATGATCAGTAGCAGTGTAGGAGCTGACATGTGATAGGACGAGGATGAATGAGGAAGAACAGGGGGGAAAACAAGAGAGAAAATAAGGAAGAGGAGGAAAACAGGAAGAAAAACAAGAGAAAGAATGGAGAAGAAATTGTAAAAGTAGAAAATGAGAGAGAAGGAGAGTGATGATCAGTAGCAGTAGGAAAGATGAAAGATGATAGGACGAGGATGAATGAGGAAGAACAGGGGGGAAAACAAGAGAGAAAATAAGGAAGAGGAGGAATAAGAAGAAGAATGGAGAGGAAACGAAGCTGTAATTGTGTTAGCAGTTTCAAATTGAATAGCAGCAGCTCTGTTGCGGATGGCTGCTGACAGCTGCATGCAGGGCTGCCAACGTCACGCCACCAAAAGTCTACCCTGTCAAAAGGAGCATACAAATAACAAGGGTGGAAATAGGTTGGCTAACCTGACGGTTTCATAGTTCTTCTGATGGAACGATAGTTTTTGATCCATGAGTCGGTGACGTAGTTTGGGGAGTATGGTTTTTTTTTGTGGAAGTTTTCGATGTAGAGATTAGTTGAAGTAAAGTAGTTAGGGGAATACGTTTTTTTTAGTGGAACTTTTCGATGAAGAGATAGTTTTGATTCAATGGATGGAATTACCTGAGGATTTACACTATTTTTTCCGATGAAGAGATAGTTTTGATTCAGTGGATGGAATTACTTGGGGATTTACACTTTTTTTATACTATACACGTTTTGGAAGTGGGATACGTAAGTATCAAATCAATCGATTTTGTAGTTTTCAAAGAAACATTTGCAACTTTTTAAAATCAAATTTGTAACTTAATCAAGGAATGTGTATTTGAGGGACAGTTTTCTTCTTCCTCATGATAAGAGTTGTGAATTCTATTTTGATGAATGCTGTACAAGGCTTTGAAGACACTCCGGTTCAAATTGAAATTAATTATTTCGACTGACTGACTGACTGGTGAAACAGTGTAATACACCCTAATAAATTATTGGCAGTGTCTATGACTACTCAAAACATTAATAGAACTGGAATGTTTGGGTGCTTCTAGCTAATAGGACCACCTTGAGTGGATCTTGACTATTCTATTCCTATTTATTTACTTATTTATTACTTTCAAATTTCTGAATTGATATAGGATTGATATTGATTCTGTAGTAAAAAAGTGATTGAATGTGGCAATATGCGGTACCTATCTTGGAAAGAGTTGTTCATGATATTCAGTGTTATTAGTTCAATCGTTATTCTCCTATTAGGCTCTTCTCAAAAGGCTCTTCCAAAAACTGATCCTCTCAAATATTGATACATACGATAATATGTTCATATAAGGGTTCATGTTCACTCCCCTATGCCTAACAGAAGACTCCCATTAGATGAAACAAAGGCCTGTACAAAGGGCCATGTGCATCATCTACGTTTAACGCTAAACCACGTTTACTTGCAGATATTGTTGCATTTTCATAATGTGTTCCATATGAGGTTTTAAACGAACGAAATGACATTACTCCTTTTAAACCGAGTATTTGCATACAAGCCTAAGAAATACAGAATAATAAATCATATAACAGCGGAATTCAGAAAACAAAATCAATGGCTTTCAAAGGTAAATATCCATCCAGAACCAAGATAGAATTGAATGGGGAGATAATAGAACAGGTGAAAAATTTCAATTATCTTGGCAATGATGTAACCTATGATACAGATAAAGATATTCATAACAAAGTATCAAAGTTCCAACGAATATGTGGCAATATCCATAGAAACCTCAAAAATAAAACAAGGCAGGATACTAGAATCAGATTCTTCAATACCATCGCTGTACCAACGCTGCTTTACGGAAGTGAGAATTGGATCCACACACGTAGAGTAGACAGCAAGATTCAAGCGGCAGAAATGAGGTTTCTAAGAAGTGTGTTTGGCTGCACTAGAGCAGATACAATCAGAAATGAGGAGATAAGAAGAGCTTTATCTGTTACACTTTTACATGGAAAAACCATTCAAAACAGAATGAATTGGTGCAGTCACTTGAATAGAATGCCTCCTAGACGAATACCTTTGGAGGCTAAATGCTATAAA
This sequence comes from Nilaparvata lugens, assembly GCF_014356525.2. NCBI lineage: Eukaryota > Metazoa > Arthropoda > Insecta > Hemiptera > Delphacidae > Nilaparvata > Nilaparvata lugens. The sequence goes on along the minus strand of NC_052511.1, from coordinate 38,473,777 downwards.
CCTACTGGGAAAAGAGACGTGGGAAGACCGAGGAAAAGATGGGTGCCGGAACAGGTTCTTTAACAAACCTAATCCTTGAAGTGAAGAAGAAGAAGAAGAACAGCGGAACTCTCTTACCAGAGAGAAATGGCTATTCCAAATACTGTTCCTTTCAAATTTTGATACGTATTTTCAAAAAAATAAGTGACGTGTTGACTTCCACTGTCGGATAGAAGATTCTCATTCCATGAAACACATAGGCCTATACTGAGAAGTCCAGAATAATAATCATATCACAGCGAAACCAAACCCTCTAAAAACCTCCAGAAAAACCTTCATATTGCAGAAAGTATAGGTACGACGTTGATACAGTAATGAGATCTGGGGAAATATGAATAAGACAAAGAAAAACTGGTAGTTGCTGGGGTAAAGGCATCAAAGAATACATATTTCAACATCGTTCCTCCTGTTAACTCGCAAAAAGGCTGACAGTCAGCAAATCGACTTACACCAAGGCCAGCCTGGGCTTTCCCACACTCATCATTTATGAATTACTTTTGCAGCATAGCTCTAAATCTGCGGCCTTTTCAGTCAGCTCCACAAAAAAATGTCCAATGTCACGAATTCATAATTCAGCAACCCTGCTGACAATTTAAAGTCGGAATGAACACAGAAGTGGTGTCCTTACAAGTGTTGACGGTCGTCTAAAGAGCACTGCCACCCGTGAAGGGGATGAAAAATTCATGGTTGCGGTTTCCCATTTATAATGAGGTCTCAGTGGAGGATTTCTCTGCAAGGGATACTCTCGGAAATACTTCTCTTACTCTCACTCACTCTCTCTCTTTCTCTCTCCTGCAAATATAATCTCTCTCTACCTCTCTCCGGCCGCCTTTCTCTCTTGAAGACTCTATCTTTCTCCAATAATCTTCTTCTCTCTACGCTTGTTACATTTATATCTTCCCTCTCTCTCTCTCTCTCTCTCTCTCACTCTCTCTCTCTCTCTCCCCCGGCTGCGCCCTCCTACCACCTAGGTAAAAATAAAGGTAGCTATCTTATTCTATTCTATTCTCCATTACAATCTCATTGTAACCCACTCCTTTACACTCCCTCTAAATCTGAAAAATGAAAAAAATGATTCATTTTACGAAGTTAGGACTTTTAAGCCCTCTCCACACGTTTTGGTAGAGAGTTGATAGTGGGAAGGATATTTTTAATATTCTTTCCGAAGAATGGACATTGATATGTCCAAAGCTCCGCCAATTTATGTAGATGCATAACAATATAATAATTATTATCTATAATAGCAATAGATATTAACGATCAATTATTAACGATAATAACAATAGATAATTATTATTTATAGTTATTACAAATTGCTTTTTTCATATCATCTTATACAGTTCAATAATTATTTTCCTAGTCTATATCATGTAAATTCATCTATAATTTTGCTGTACTGTAAGCTATTGTATATAAGTGTATAAGCCAGTATATATTGTGATTTACATAAATAAAGTACTCAATCAATCAATCAATCTCAATCTCACTCTCTCTCACACTGCAACTCACTCTCTCTCCAACACGTGTTATCCTCTCCATGTCTATCGTTCCAATCTATGTTCAGTTCACCTTTTCCCCCCATTTCTCTTTATCTCTCTTCATGTCACTCTTTCAAACCTCCATCGTTGTTTTTTCCTCTCCTCAAACCTATACCCCACCCTTTCTCTTTCTCTTCCTCTCACACTATCTCTCTCTCTTTTCTCAAGTTCCGTGACCTACTGTATGATGGATAGAAGTATCTCTTATATCGCCCTATTTATATGTTTGACCCACCCTCTCCTAACATCTTTTCACAACTCTATAAATAGCTGTGGAATTCATATCCTTCTCTTTCTTAGTCCTAGAAGATTATTCTCTACCAGGAGTTCTAATTGTCTGTTCATGTGTTGAACTTTATAAACCAATGTAATTACAATGTTATATAGTCTGGGTCCTGTAGCTTTGCCTATTGGCTAGACTATAATACTACCCGTTCAAAAACGTCAACCTTGTAGGGAGCATCCTCCATCTAGAATCAGAGATCCAGGCAAGTTTTTCTAAAAGTAGGAATATCACCCCTGAGCCATACCTTGCCTATACATACCGTTTCAAAGTCACGGAGGCAAAGCTACAGATGCGTACTATACTGTTGTTAACATATCTCATCTTATTCCAACGTGTATTTATTTATTCATTCATTGTACAAAATACTAAAATCATAATATAATTATGACATTGAAAGAAAAACTAGACTTAGCCTGTACTATTTCTCTCCAACGTTCGATGATTATCAGAGATTGAAGCGAAATGGCACTCACTCACTGACTGACTGACTGACTCACTCACTCACTCACTCGCATAACTAAAAATCTACCGGACAAAAAAACGTTCAAATTTGGTAGGTATGTTCAGTTGGCCCTTTAGAGGCGCACTAAGAAATCTTTTGGCAATATTTTAACTCTAAGGGTTGTTTTTAAGGGTTTAAAGTTCGTATTTTAGCATGTATATTCTTTTTCTCCCAATCTCTTAATTGTAATTTGAAATTTTCATATCATATGTTACTATAGAACTATAATCTGGATAGAGTACCTCTTCGAAACAGTTGTTAACACTGGCAACTAAATTAATAATTTTGTCAGCTTGGCATTAAGTTGAGTTGACTTTGTTAGGTTGGCACCAAGTTGAAGATTCGAATGCATTTATCGCGGAAAAATTGATTGGGCAATGCTACTTCAATCCTGGGAATATTATATTACTAGCCGTCAGGCTCGCCATATCCGTTTAGCCAGACGTTTAGTCTGGACCCCCGACTGGATTGTCCTAACATATGATAAAAATGCTCAAATGGAAAATGCAGGCGAGCGAAGCGAGCCTGCTGATCTCATTCTTGGACGATCCAGTCAGGGGTCCAGGGGGCGGAGCCTCCTGGCTAGACGGATATGGCGAGCGAAGCGAGCCTGACGGCTAGTGTATGATATAATATATGTGTTAGATTAATGGTTGATTAAATAGGGTGGAATAAATGGTAGTTTTTCTCCACGATGCTGTTGAAAACTAATTCTCCAGTTCCTGCAATTTTGAATTCTCTATACGATTAAATATTTAATAGAATCATTATATCCCATATACTTAATTTCCATACACTTGCAACCTTAGCAGATATGATTTTCAATCAACATGACTCAAGTAATCTATCTTGTTATTATATTCTATGGTTGAGGTCATTCCATTATTATCTTCCTGTAGCTCTCCAACTTCCAATTAGTTTTGCTTCTCTCCATATTACTCTTATTCTATTTCTCACTCCTTCTCTCTCTTTCTATTACATTGAAAATGTTCTGTGTTGTCAGCATTTTATCTGTTAATGAAAACAATATAAAAACTTGTCATGTCAAGTCACTTCGCCTCTCAATGTGCGCCTAGCGTCAATGTAACATCTCTATCAAAAGTTCCACATAGTTTTCACGCTCATTTACCCTTTTATTGAAACATTTTAAAAACTTTAAAACATTATGTTTAAACAAATAAATTACTTTTCAACAAATGTTTGGTTACTACAAGTTTTTATATTGTTTTTATCAATGTGAATAAAGTAGCCCATATAAGTGGAGTGATATAATTTTATCTGTGTATGAGCTGGTATATATTGTAGGTAGATCCACATAAATAGAATAATCCTATCAATCATTTTCAAACTAAATCTAGGACAGTCTCCAGACTTCATATCCACTCCCGTTGCTCTCATTCTCTCCCTCGATCCATCTTTTTCTCCAGCTTCGTGTTCGCTTTGTCAGTTCGCTTTTTTTTCCTCTTTTCTCGGTGTTCCGTTCTCTCTCTTGAGTTGGATTTCTGAGAGAACAGGGGGGTCACTCTTGAGGGGTCTAAATTTGTTGGCGCATTAGTGTAGGTGGGATGGTTATTGCTCGCTGACTCAAATGTGAGGTCCAACCCAGTGGCATGACCTATGACCTACGCCAGTCTCGTTTTGCTTCACTGACATGCATCAGGGTGGTAGGGTGGATTAGTGGAGTTATTCTTGGAGAATTCCAAATGTCTTGAATTTGGTAGATCGTGATTTCTGGAATGGAGCTATCAGTCATGATGCAAGATCTTAATTTGATTTAGGTCTTGATAGCAGTTAGTAATCTCCCCATCAACTGTAAGCTATTTCCAGTTTGAATTTAGCTCATAAAAAGTCACTTAATCCATTCTGAGTGGATTTGAATTGTGCTCAAGTCCCAAATTCTCCTGAATAAAGACTGAATATATACTTGAAATTTGAATCTCTAACCTCAATCAACTTCACTAGATTTGTCTTGATTATAGTTCATCAGATGCAAAGATTACTGGAGAAACTTTCCCTGTAGCTTCTCATATTAGGCTTGTCGTATAGGCTATTGAGATGCGTCTTGATACGACGTTACCCGAGTCTGCTAGATGAGTTAATATCTTACTATAATGTTCACATTAAAACAAAGGTAGCACGAGTGAAGATTGTTATATGCTCATCATTAACTCATCTAGCACGTGACTCGGGTCACGTCATGTCTAGTCACGTCGCGTCTCAATGTGCGCCTAGCCCTCAATGTAACATCCCTATCAAAAGTTCCATATAGTTTTCACGCTCATTTACAACTTGATTTTGACATTCTTAAAAGTGCACTCAAGATATTGTGATTACTGTCGAATACTGTTTGTATTTGTTTGATCGAGGAATGCTGTGGATGTAAACTTCCAAATGCAGTATCACATATTTTGAATTCAGTGGCGTCAGAGACAAATGATTGGCGGTATCCTTACTCTATGGAAACGTTGATAATGTACTATTTAGAGCCTTGAAAATTCACATTCAAACCACTCAAATGCAATAAATTGAGTGGGAGCAGTAGTAGAAAATCATGAAAATTATTATTTTAAGAATCTTGAATTCAGTAAGCCAGATCTATGACTGCAGTCTCTAATTTCAACAACGTTCAGAATAATCTTTATAATTATTTTATATTACAAACAAGGGTTATATAAACGTAGTAGTTGAGAAAATCTGTATAGAATAATCCAGTGCTCCATGCCTCCATTGCAAATTTCAGCAATGTTTAAAAATCCTTATTGACCAAACGAAGTGAGGTCTAAAATTCAAGTCGACGGTTTGGCATTTCTCTTTAATGTTTAAATGTTGTTATGTTTATATATTTATATGTTGCGCATTTATGGCGAAACGCGGTAATAGATTTTCATTAAATTTGACAGGTATTTTTCTTTTTAAATTGCGCGTCGACGTATATACAAGGTTTTTGGAAATTTTGCATTTCAAGGATGTAATCACCCTTATAAGGAAAAAGGAGCCTCCTTCATACGCCAATATTAGAGTAAAAATCAGACTATAGAATTATTCATCATAAATCAGCTGACAAGTGATTACACAGATGTGTGGAGAAGCCATTCTATTACTGTATTTGTATAAGGTCTATAGTTTCAATCAAAGACATTAAAGAGGTATGCATCTTTAAGCTGGGTTTACACCAAAGTTATTAACAAAATGGTTATAACTTAATCCTTATAGATTCTATTAGATTGAGCGGAAGTTGACAAACACATATGTTCATCATGTGTATGATATGTTATGTTCAATCTAATATATAATCTGAAAGAATTGAGTTATTAACATTTTTTTTAATAAATTTGGTCTAATCGCAGCTTTAAGGTCTTTGATTTCAATATTTTGTTTTGCAGTCATGGTATTATTATGCGTGCCCATCAGTATCAATATTCTCACATTCGAAAAAACTAATTCAATAGGTGAATGAAAATAAACAAATGAACTGAATAATGCTGGAGAAATTATAATATTTTTGATTCTAAAAAAATAATTTTCATCAGATAGAAAGATCATCACTGAACTGGATGAATTATATCATATGGAATACAAATTCAAACGTGAACTGAGTTTGTTAACATTTAAAACAGTTGACATCTGGTACTTGTGGATGAGAATACTGCGTGAGGTCTACTGTTCACAGAACTACTAGTATTTAATATTACACACAAAAGGTTCATGTAGAAGCGTAGTAACTCTGATAATCTGTGAATAATAAGTACTCTGTTGAATTATGATAGGAGGGAGTGAGTATGATACTAAGTAGGAACTGATACTAGGAGTTGTGAGAAAAGAGGAAGAAAACTCTTTTCGACTAGATTAAGTCGTGATCTATCTCGTGTATCTATTAGTCAAGGAGCCTAACTGTCTCCCAAGTCACGATCCTTCTAGAAGTCTAACCGATCAGCTCAGCGTTTTTAAGGCATCACCCGGATAGGAAAATCCTGGAAACGCTATTTTTCATTGTGCTTCGTAAAGAATAATATTAAGATTAAATCAAGAGATTTAGAGTTTTGTGTTGATGTGATGCATCAGTTGCATAATGTTGATGCATTAGTGGCGAATTTGAAAAATTTTGCATTCCATTCAGGAAACGATTCAACCAAATTTGGTGTTGCGAGAATTCAGATTGCTCAAGAGTGGATATCCACTGGAAAGAATATAATAGTTATTTTTGCAACTAGTGCGCAAAATGACAGTTTGCCGCACCGAAAGAAACGGTTACGCCTACGGCTCGGGCGGAATGGCTTCTTGAGTGCAGCAGTGGAACTTTGCGCACGTATTTCACATTAAATTTTTCCTACAGTTACCATTGAATATGAAAAGTGGGTAATTATGGGTAAAATTCCCTGAAATCCATCAAATGTTTTTCTGTGTAATTTTATTATTAATAAAAACCTTAATTTATTTAGAATTGAATAATATAGTAGTAAATGAATGAAGGCGGCTGTGGCACTCATGTGGTGGCTGTCGCTGTCATCCACTGTTGTTCACTGCCTTCATATAATTATATTATTATGCACTACAACACTATACCACGGTCAGTGCAGTTACCAACTTAATTTTGATTTTCCTGCACTGGTGCTCCATATAACCTACTAACTATTTTGCGTTGCCATGTTGCAAATCTGGAGTGCAGAAAAAATTTTCCCGCACTAGAGCGGAAAAGTGATTCTTTGCGTTCTGTAATCAGTGCAGGAATGGCCACTTTTCAACGTAACTGTAGGAAAAGAATATTTATGATTAAAACTCCAAATATTTTGAATTTTCTGTTGCATTGATGCATCATGCATGAGTAGCAGATTTGTTGAGGTGCGTAAAAACGTATGCGCCACGAACACGTGCATTTCACTCTACATCAGCTGATGCTATGTTATCATATCTGTATTTGTACAGAATCAGTAACATACTGATATAGTAAGCTGACGGAAAGCGAAATGTCCGTGTTTATGGCGCGAAAGTCTGTAAGCATCTTAAGAATTTAGTTTGCATCCCATTTTTCTATTCACAAACCATTCAAATAATCTCGTTTTTGGGCGAATAAATATTTTTTCTAGAGAGAATATTACAATCATACATGAAATTAATCAGTTTCCATCAAGAATGAATCTTTCCAGATGGATTGATTGAATAAATCCAAGCTGACCAAACTGGGAAGAGTGTATTTAGAAAAATAAACAATAAAGGCAACATATGAATTCTTTCTCAATGGAGGGAAAATGCAAACAAATCCAAGCTGCCTGCTGCCACTTCCATATTTGAATTGGAACCGATTTCCCGGCTCTGAGTGGCTTACATCAAGGGTGTACTGTATTTCGATCTCCCAAAATCTCTCTGTTTCATTTTAATCCCGACGTTTCTCTCTCTTTCTGTGAATACATCTGCTCCATTAAATCCATATCTTCTACTCCTTTCACGTCTTGTTCTTCACCACTTTCTTCTCCTTCCTCTTCTTTTTCGTCTCCTCTCTCTTCGTCAACTTCATTTCCATCGTGTTCTCCTATCCTCCCATCTACCGATTCTTTCTCCTATTGTTTCTTCACTCGATCACACTCCTCTCTCTTTCTCTTCTTCTCTACTCCACTCTTCTCCCTCTTAATCTCCACCCTCTGTTTTTATTCCCCTACTTTTCCTTCTCTCCATCTCTTCCCTTTTTTCACCTTCACCTTATCCTTCTTGTTCTTGTAGATCTTCTTCTTCTCAACATCCATCTTCTCCTTTCCCATCTCTCTCTTCTTCTTCTCCTTCTTCCCTCCCCTCTTCTTCGGTCTCTTGTCATTTTTTCTTCTTCTTCTTCTCAGTCTCCTTTTTAATTTTTTATATCTCGTATTTTTTCTCTTCCACCTCCTATTCATCTTCTATTTCCTCGCCTCCTTCTTTCCCTTTTTCTTCTACAAACTCTTGTTTTTCCCCTCTTCTCATTCCTTCCTCTTCTTCTTCTTCTTATCGTGAATCTTCTTCTCACCTCCTCCTCTCACCTTCTCCCCTCTCCCTCCTCCATCACCCACACTTCTTCCACCTCCCCCACTTTTTTCCACCTTCACTCACTCATCCTCCTCCTTCGCTTCCAACTCCACCTTTACTTCACATCATCCTGAGGGTGAGGTACCTTCACCTTCTTTTCCTCTGCTTCTCACTCATTCTCTGCCTTCATAATATTATTCATCTCTTCCTGTATCCTCCTTCATTTCCTCCTTTATCTTCTTCACTACCTCTTCCTTCTCCTCCTCCTCCTCCTCCCTGCTCCTTCACTTCCACTTTCTCCTTCATCTCTTCTGTCTCTCACTCATTCTTTGCCTTCATATATATATATATATATATATATATATATATATATATATATATATATAATATATATATATATATATATATACTTTCTCTCCTCCTGTATCTTCACCACCTCTTCCTCCACCTCCAACTCCTCCACCTCCTCACTGCTCCTTAACCACCACTTTCTACTTCTTCATACTCTTCTGCCTCCCACTCATTCTTTGCCTTCATATTATTCTCTCTCCTCCTGTATTTATTTATTTATTTATTTATTCATATGCAAATACAATTCAGGTAAAAACAACAGGCATTTGCCCAAAACTGTTTCAAACCTTAATTTAGAATGCACAGTCTAAAGGTTATGCTACTTACGTAACTTAAATGATAATATTATTCGTACACAATTTTGAGTCCAAAAAATTTATCTACTAAAATTTTGAATTTATCAGATTGATCAATTTCCAAATACAAATCTAAACAAAACTCTTCCTTCATGATTGCAAAAAATATTATCTTCACTACCTCTTTCTCCTCCACCCTCTCCTCCTCCTTCGCCTTCTTCTTCTTGTCATCCTCCTCCATCACCTCGCCCTCCTCCTCATCCCCCTCCTCCTCCTCTTTCTCCATCTCCTACTCCAGCAATCCTTTCCGCTTCAACTCGCACCTGTCATGTTTACCTGAGAAATGTACCCGGCAACTGGGCGCATTAAAACGCCTGAATCAATACAAGCATCACTCTCACCCCTTATCCATCCTCACCCCTAATCCACCCTCACCCACTAGTCAATGTCACGTCAGTCAGCATTCCCTATCTCTACTCATTCAACTAATGCTGACTGGTTAGAGTGAGACACACACTAGTATTCAAGTAGGCCTCCTACTCTATTTGATCTGTGACGTCATGCTGACGGTTACAACACCTCCAATCTCTCATTCCGTGTTCTCATATTCAGTTTCGGAAGCTCTATTTGCCCCACTTTTCCAGTAAGGTCTACTTTCATGAAGTTTTTTTCTATTTACCGCACTGTTGCATCATGGGAATATTTTTCAGCACGTCCAACCTGCTTTAATTTTTTTTAGCTTTCATCAAATTATTAGTTCGGAAGATTTTTCGATACTACTTTTTTAATGCGGTTTATTTCTCAGTGTTTTTTCTTTTTCTCCGCTTTGTCATGCAAATGACTATTTATTCCATTTATTCATTGATACAATAAGTTACATAACCTCCAGCTACATTTGGACTGTTGTATAAATTAGAATTGGAACCGTTTTGGGCGTGAGCCTGTGGTACTTTCCTGTAAGTTGTATAATTCTGATTGATTGAATGAATAATTGAAATAATATCATCAAAATGATAAGTAAATGAAAAAGTAAGGTTACCGTACCTTGTGCTATCCCTCTCTCAAATTTAGACAGGGTTACACATAGTCCGAAATAGTTTAAGTCTTTAAATAAATGCAATATTCCTTCTTATGCACCAATCATACATTCGCCCTACATTCTATTGAAGTTCATTTATTATTAGATACATCATCACATGAATTTCACATGACCAGCCTCTGACTCACGACTTCTATTTCACTGGAATCGCTTGATTTTTGGATTGCATTCCTTTGCAATTACTCATTTCTCTGCATGAGCTCTTGTTTAATGAAAGTCGTACGAAATGTGAGAACGTGCATTGTTCTTCTTCTTCTTCTTTTCCTTCCCCTTATGCCGCTAAGCGTCGGGTGCCTCCAGCCATTTCTTATATTGCACTCTATCCTGGGCCATCCTCCTAACGTCCGTCATTGTCTTTCCCTTTCCAGCCGCGATACTCGCCACATACTCGCTCCATTCCATCCGTGGTCGTCCCCTGCCTCGACGTCCCTCCGGTCTTGCTTCCATTACCATCCTTGCTTTTCTTTCCTCCCTCATTCGTGTGACATGTCCATACCAACCTAAAGCTTTTCGTTGGACAGAAATGATCAGCTCTTCCTCCTTTAGAGTATCTCTGATCACTCCATTTCTCACTCTTTCTCTCCTTGTCTTTCCAACGACTTTTCTTAAATATCTCATTTCTGAGGAGGTAATTCTACTTTTATGCTTATCTAGGAGTGTCAGGCATTCTGTTCCATACATTAGGATGGGCTTAAAAACTGCTTGATAGATTTTCATTTTTGTTCCCTGGCTTATCTCTCTTTTCCCAAGTAGTGTCCTGCTTATTTGGTAGTATACCTGGTTAGCTTTCCTTACCCTATTATTGATTTCTTCATCAACCTTTCCATCTGTGAAAATGACCGTTCCCAAATATTCAAAGTTATTCACTCTTTCCATAGATTTTCCATTCCACTTTATTTCCATTTCTGCATTCCCCTGCATCTTAGATATCACCATTACCTTACTCTTATCTGTATTTACTATCATTCCCTTGTCTCTTATTGCACTACACCATTCCGTGACAGAATTCTGAAGGTCCCTTTTGTTTGTTGATATCAATGCAATGTCATCCGCATAGATAAGTGCTTGAACATACACAGGACGGAGCTGATGATTTCCGACTTTACTTCTACTTGTTCTTCTTTTACATATTTTCAATATTTGGTCCATCAGAACTATGAATAACAGAGGGCTGAGGCTGTCTCCCTGCTTGACGCCCTTATCCATTTTAAACTCTCCGGACACAGCACCTCCTATTCTCACAACTCCGGTTACGTTCTTGTACAGGCTCTTGATCCTTTTCATTATTTCATAAGATGCCCCCGCCTCCCTCAAGGCTGACCACAGGTACTCTCTAGGAACAGTATCAAATGCTGCTTTCAAATCCAGGAAGGCCAAGTAGGTTTCACCAGCGCGGCTCAGTCTTTTGTCCATGACTTGTCTGATAGTAAATATATGATCACTGGTCTGACGATCTCTTCTAAACGCCGCCTGTTCCTCCTCCAGTCCCTCCTCCACCTCCACTCTAAGTCGTCTTTCTAGTATCCGGGAATAGATCTTCAATACTACTGATGATAAGCATATGGCTCTGTAGTTCTCACATTGAACTGAACTACCTTTTTTATGTATGGGAACAATCACATTTTTCTCCCATTCTGATGGAATTTTGGCATACTACCAGACATCTTTACACAACTTCCATATCCAGTTAGCTACTCTTTCCCCTCTATATTTGATGAGTTCGGGTGTTATACCATCATATCCAGCTGCTTTTCCCAATTTCATGCACTCTATGGCATTTTGAACTTCTTGAAAGGATATCTGCATTTGCTCTTCTACTTGATCTTCTTCATTAGCACCATCAATAGGTCTTACCTCCTCCTGAAATGCCTTTTCATAGTAAATTCTCCACACCTGCAATACATCTTTCAGTTCTGATTTCACCCTTCCCTCCTCATCAATCACACTTCTCACACGCTTTCCATACTTTCCTCGTAGGGCTCGAACTGTGTGCCAAAATTTATTACTCATTGCTTGACTGTTTTCCTCAATTTCCCTTCCAAACTCCTCCCATGACTTCAACTTAGCCTTTCTTACTTCTTGTTTGGATTCTCTTCGTCTTTGTACATATTCAGTCCAATCATCTGCATTTTTAGTTCTGAGAAACTTTTTCCATGCCTCCTTCTTCAGTCGAACCTTCTCTTTCACCAAATCGTTCCACCACTTGGTTCTTTTTACATGCTCTCCCACTACTGTCTTTCCACACACTTCCTCTGCAACTCTCAACAGCGACTTCTTCAGTAGGAACCATCTCTTCTCAATATTTTCTTCTGAGCTTCCATCAATTTCTTCCTCCTTCCTCAAGAGCTCCTCAGTTATCAGCCTTTGATATTCTCTTCTGTTCTCTGCCTTCTTCAATTCCATTATCTTTATTTTCTCATACTTGACAGATTTATACTTCTTTGGAGGTCTAATTTGTGTGTCCATAATCAATAGTTTGTGCTCTGTACTGAGCTCCGCACTCCTGTACACCCTCACATCCGTTACCGCATATCTGAAGTGCCTTGAGTATACAAAATAGTCAATTGCACTTTTGACTCCTCTGTTGGGTGATTCGAATGTGATTTTATGGATACTTTTATGGGGGAAGAAGGAATTTCCAACTAACACAGAACTCCAGCATTCTCTTGCCACTACCATTCAGTACCGACTCTGCTCCATGCTTCCCTAGGCATCCATGTCCTATTGTGATATCATTGCCTACCCTCGCATACCAGTCACCCATAATTATTATGTGCTTTGCATACTGTCGGGCCTTATCAACTGTTTCCTGTAAGGCTGAGTAAAATGTCTCTTTCTCTAGTTCAGCCGAGTCATCTGTGGGAGCATATATTTGTATTAGTGACACCCTTTCAGCAAACTCTAAATCTGCAGAAATAATTCTAGAGTTTACTGCCGTCCAGCTCACCATTTTTCTTTGGCACTCATCACTTAGTATAATGCCCACTCCTTCCTTTGCTCTAGCTTTCATTTCCACCCCTGAATATAGAAATGTGTATCCCTTATCTAAAGCCATCTCACCACATCCTTTCTTTTTGGTTTCACTAATGCCCATCAATTTCAATCCATATTTCTCCATCTCCTCGACCACCTCACACTCCTTTCCAGCAATAGACGTAACGTTCCATGTTCCAAATTTCATAAAATTGCATTTCCGTTTTTTTTCCTTAAGTCCGGTCCTGTTCCGAGGCTCGTTAGTCTTCTCTGAATCCGAGGTTATCCGGCGTGTGGGGGATTAGCCCAACGACGCCTTCTTTGGAGTACTTCTTTGTCTGCCTCCTACCCTTCGACCTGTCCGGCTTGGGTGGCCCTGCTGGTAGTTACACTACCGCCGGCATAGCTCTCTGGGTCACAGGAGGACGCAAGCCCCTCCACCAACGACAAGGTGTTGTACTCCCCAGGAGGGGAGTTGTTCATGAGATTGAATATGAAAGATGTAATGAGTTGAAAGCTACCAGAGGCTGGACTTAAACTTGAATACCTCGACATGAGAGCTGTCAGAGCTGATAAAATAATGACAAAAGAATGTAGGAAACTCATACATTATTGGCGAAGCGAGGATGTTGGAAGATAGTTTCAATTGAAGAATGATCGTAGTAAGAATACCAAAACATGAGGTTGTGTGAGAAATCACAAGGAATAATTAATTCTCTCTGATTAAGTCCAAACGTCCTATCGTTCCAACATATACACACTTTTATGAACCATGAAAATATGTTTCAAAAATTTTTTTTTGCAAAATACATTTTTTATGCATCATAAAACAGTAATACCGGGGACCGAGCTTCGCTCTGGAGTACAAGAGCATGAAAACTTTACTATGAAAGAAGAAAAATTATAATAAAATTCATACAGAAATGTTCTATCTAATCACAGTAAATTGAGATTAATTCCCAGAGGAATGCAAAAATTCCCCTCACAAAGGCCCCGTTGCACAAAAGCCGGTTAAATTTTAATCCTGATTACTACACGTGAACCAAATCAGAGAAAAGACCATTTCAAAAAGATGGATCTACTGGAATAAAGCAGGATTGAAAATAACCCGGCTTTTTTGCAACCGGCAATATAGTACCTGATTGAATGATTACAAAAGTTCAACAGCTGAGTCATAATTTTGACACAGTCACACACTCATTAACTCGCTCACTCACGTCCATCACCAACAGACGACGAAATAATTATTATCAGCTGTTTTTCCAAGGATGAATAATAGTTATCCCTTTAATGTCCTTCAGCGAGTTTTCCCAGTGATGAGACCTAGTGCAATCGAATCTTTATATTATTATAAACCTACTATGTTCTGAATCTCGTGAGAATCTCTAAACATATAAACAGAAGTTCCTCGTTTAATAGTATAGGATTGCAACATTCCATCAACAGCTACATTCAAACTTTCCATCTATCTGCCATCACTCTCTCCACCTGTGGAATGGGCAAATGAAAAATGACCGAAGAAAACTCCTCCAACACTGGATGAATCACACAGAGTGAGGTGAAAAACATACAGTTGAGGTGGAAAGAAAACAAAGGAGTGGTTTATTTATCTTCTTTGTCTCATCTCACTGATCCGACTATAATACACAGCTTGTCTTGAGCTAACCGCACGTTTGGCTAACAGTACGTTGAACTGAAATCAGACAGGCTTCTCACTCACTCACATTATACGCCCACTGCAGCTCAGTGATGAATGCCATCCTCTCTTTTTCAGTTGAAGGTCGAGAAAAAAGTGTTATTGTCTCTGGAACGGGGTTGGATTTGTTATTTTCAGTCCATTGTCAAGTGTTTGTTTTTCACCGTAAACTGTAGCTCAAACGAAGTTTTGGATTTATTATTTTAGGTTCATTGTTGAAGGTTTGTCTCCAAGTGTTAACTGTAGCTTAAACGGAGTTTTCGATTTGTTATTCTGGGTTCGTTGTCAAGTGTTTGAATTTAACCATAGACCTCACTTTTAGTTTGTATTCTGTTATTTGCGATACACAGAGAGTATAGAAGGAAATTTTACATTTTATAATCTCTGGTAGTACATTGTTTACAGTATGAGGATAGTTTCCCTGGCGAGGCTTGCCGATCCCCGGGAATATGTTATCCGAATACCGTAAACACCTTTCTGAGAGAGTCGCGTACGATATTCAAAGTTCCCCCCCCCTCATAAAACATTCTTATTTGATTTATTATTCTTATATAGCTGACGCCAAAAAGTTAGGCGGTTTCGTGGGTCTCTAGTGCGTTCCAACAGCTGATGTTGTCAAGTAGAGTTGTCATCTAGATTGGCAATAGATAGATGCATTGCATCAGCTGTGAGTAGGTAACACCATGTGACTCACGAAGCCGCCTAACTTTCTGGCATCAGCTATATAAGAATAATAAATTGAATAAGAATGTTTTACCAGTGGGGGGGGGGGAACTTTGATGTCTCATATCTCAAGAACCAGACGTCGTAGGGTACTCAAAGTGGGGTGGAAATTTCCGATCTCACCCTCCTGAACACAATGCACCATGTGGCACAGTGGTCCAAACACATTTTCAAAAATTTTCAAAAAGCGGCGGGAATGGGTACTATTTCCGGCCTTAGCCGGAAAGAAACTTGTTCTGACGTCAGACGAGAGTCGTCTGCAAACAATGTCTTTCAGATCTACGTAGGGACTGGAAAACAGCTGCTTTCTGTGCTGTGTGGCGAAAAGTGGTTTTCAGTAGTATCCTAGATGGTTGTGCAAATCTGTACTTGGAGATCTAGTTTTGGACTGTTTCTGTTGATTTTATTTTTTTGAAGAAGAGTTATTATTGTTTTACATTTGTTTCTCACTTGTGAAATGGAAAACAATTCATTCCATCATTTTATTTAAGCTATTTGAGAAGGTGAGGGATTTGAATTAAATTTTTTGAGTCCTTCTGTTGAAAATTCTTGGTACTAAATGAATGATGTGTTTGTAATGTCTTCTCAAAACGCTCAAACAGAGGATAAGCATCTTCCATGTCACAAGAGTGCATTTGACAAGCGTTCATAATTGAAACAAGGTTAAAGCAAAGTTCATGGTATGTGTTATTTTATGTTGATTATGATAAACTATTGTTTCGAATCTTACTGACCGGAATGTTTTTGTATGAAAAAATTGAAAGAAAAAAGGTGATGGTTTCATGATCCACTCCAAGCTGTCATGTATTAACACACTTTTTTCTAAATATTTCACACGTCATGCAGTCTAATAAATTATTTGACTGCATGTCGTGTGAAATACATAGAAAAAAGGATTCTGTTTCTGTTACATAATTTATTCTATTCATTCATTCATCAATATAATCACAAATCATAATTCAGATTATGTCTTTGCGAGAGCAAGAGGCCTAGACCAAAACTGCTGTACTTTTACATTTTATGAAAAGTGAAGTTCCCAAAACATAGGTTATATTTCCACTGCTAAGAATTTGAATCCAATATTATATGTCCATATTGAAGAAACTAGACATTTTGACTCTGTTCCATATCCATACTCTTTCACTATCAAAATTAAACTTGAATTAAGAAACACTTATGAAGATAAAATGCACTTAAATTTATTGGTAGTGACAATCGTTCCCACAGTCTGATGATGACCCACAACAGGTCGAAACGATCGTCACTACCAAAGTAAGTGCATTTTCACTTCATAAGTGTTTTCAAAATTCAAGTTAAGGAATTTGAATTCAGAAGGATGAAGCACTTAATTAGAAACTAATATTATACTTCATGAATCATTGAAAACTTTTTCGTTATTTCGGAAAATGTAAGTCAATAAATACATACCCTACATACTTCCAGTTCATTTTGATCAAACCAAGGTCAAATAGTTGGTTCAGTTTGAAAACACCGCATCACAGCATAAAACACATAAATTACATCATAGCCTAGAAAACATATTATTTATTACATGGAGACCGCCTCCAAGGAATTCCTATATCTTGTGCGTGATATTCATCAACGTGAAATAACCAATCCTCGTTTACAAAACGGAAATCACCCATTAAAACTTTCAGTATAAAACCGGGATTAAGCTCTTTGTATATGATTTCGCTTTTGTGCAAACGGCCGTATATCCTTTAAAACTGTTGTTTTCACTCGATTGTAAACTCTCTCAAACTAAACAAGCTTTTCCTTGTTTGGTGCTTCAAATTCAGTATAGAGTTGAGATTGAGCTGACATTAACCCAGTTTTTGGGAGGCTGTAATACAAGCTATAGTGGGATTCACTTAAAACTCTCAGCATAGGTTGTATGGAAAGGATTGATGCTGCTTATAAGGAAGGAAGCTGACTGTTGGAAGTGAAGTTTACTGCTCTATATTGATTACAGTAAGAGCTTTACTTACCGTTTGCTCACGCCTTGCAATGGAAATAATTTGCTGCAAGCCTTGGGCATACTAATTGAATGACATCCAATTGCTACTCGCTCTTGTGATTTTTTCGTTTAAAGGGAAGGGTTGAGGGAGGAAAATGAGGAGAAGAAGGAGGGATAGAGGGAGGAGGAGGAGGAGGTGAAGGTGGAGGAGGAAAGGAGAAGGAGGGATAGAAGGAGGAAGAGGAGGAGGAGGATTAGGAGGAGGATTGGGAGGTGGTGAAGCTGGAGGAGGGAAGGAGAAGGAGGAATTGATGAGGAGGAGGAGGAGGATGAGTAGGAGGAGGGAAAGAGGTGAAGGAGGAGGAGGAGAATGAGGATGAGGCGGAGAAGAATGTGGGGGAGGAGGTGGGAAGTGGGGGAGGAGGTGGGAAGTGGGGGAGGAGGGTGAGAACGAGGAGGATTAGGAGGAGGAGGGATTGAGAAGGAGGGATAGAAGGAGGAGGAGTAGGAGGAGGGGGATTGGGAGGTGAAGGTGGAGGAGGAAAGGAGAAGGAGGAATGGAAGGAGGAATAGATGATGAGTAGGAGGATGAGGAGGAGGATGAGTAGGAGGAGGAGAAGGAGGGGGGAGAAGGAGTAGGAGGTGTGGGAGTAGGAGAAGAAAGAGGATTAGGAGGAGCAGGAGGATGTGGACGGAGGGGAGAAGTAGGAGGAGGAGGAATAGGAGGAGGAGGAGAAGGAGGAAGAGAAAAATGAGGAGGAGGAGGATGAGGAGGAGGAGGTGGAGCAGAAAGAGGAGGAGTGGATGAGGAGTGAATGAGAAGGAGGAATAGGAGGAGGAGGAAAGGAGAAGGAGGAATTGATGAGGAGGAGGAGGATGATGAGGAGCGAAGAAGAAGGAGGAATAGGAGGAGGAGGAGGAGGATGATGAGGAGGGGGAGGAGTAGGAGGTGGAGGAGGAGAAGGAGGAGGAATAGGAGGAGGAATAGGAGGAGGAGGAGGAGGAGGAAAATGAGGAGGAGGAGGATGAGTAGGAGGAGGAGAAGGAGGAAGAGGAAAATGAGGAGGAGGAGGAGGAGGAGAAGGAGGAGGAATAGGAGGAGGAGGAATAGGAGGAGGAGGAGGAGGAGGAGGAAGAGGAGGAGGAGGATGATGAGGAGTGAAAAAGAAGGAGGAATAGGAGGAGGAGGAATAGGAGGAGGAGGAGGAGGAGAAGGAGGAAGAGGAAAATGAGGAGGAGGAGGAGGAGGATGAGGAGGAGGAGGATGAGTAGGAGGAGGGAAAGAGGTGAAGGAGGAGGAGGAGGATGAGGATGAGGAGGAGGAGGTGAACGGGGGAATGAGGTGGAAGAGTAGGTGGCGGTGGAGGTGGAGAAGGGAAGGAGAAGGAGGAGGAGAGGAGTAGGTGGAGTTGGAGGAGGAAAGGAGAAGGAGTAAGAGAAGGATGAGGTGAAAAAGGGTGCGAGGAGGAAGAGAGGGATAGAAAAGGAGAGAAAGGTGATGGAAAGAGGATACAGAAGAGGAAAATTGAAAGGAAATTAAGAAGACCTGGAAATGATGAGGTAAAGGAGAGGCGAGGATGAGGCAAGTTCAAAGCATGCAACAGGCTGTTTAGCTCCATATTGTCTTCCCCACCCCGCCATCTTTCCCCGGCCATCTTTAAATTATTATGGTGGAAACTTTCATTTTCTGCAATTTCCCCAGGGCTCCATACTCAGTTTCTCATCACTTACGCGGCTTTATCGTGTCAAACCGCATTTTTGCTCACAGGATTCTGTGACAAGCATAAAATGCGAGCAGTATGTGAGCAAGTCATGTACATAATACGCTTCTGAGATAACATTTTCTTAGAGAGTCCCACTTCCTTATGATTTCTATTTGCCAGTCGAGTTGAAAGTCATGAAATCTTTTACTGCCTACGCCAATCAGATTATGATGAAGTTTTTGAAGGAATCACACTCTCTTGAAGAGTTCCGCTTCCTCAAGAGTGGCTTTAACCATAGAGAAACAATAACGTAAGTGGATATCCCATGGTATAGGGAATTTATGTCGCAACTTTTACTGTTATCTCAATCCGATTACTGTCGATTATTGTCAATTTTTACTGTTTTGTTGGGGTGATAGTGTATGAACGGCACAATTTGAGAGACTACCAGCGTCATACAGCTGCATAGGAAAGAACTATATGAACTATTGGCTTGGGATAACAGTAGAAGTTGCGACATAAACGCCCTATACCATGGGATATCTACTTATGCTATCGTTTCTCTATGCTTTAACTAACAAGAAAACTTCAAGAAAAGAAGCTTGTTTTAAGTTAAAATATTTGCAGCTTCTCAATCCATCCAAAGAATTGAAATAACATTAACAGAGATTAAATTACAGACATACTTTACACACTATTCCAAATTCAGAATAGTACACAAAATAATTCTTTGGTTTTTCTCTTGTAGATAATGATTAACCTAAAACTGAATTTTCTTTCTAGACTGGTAGAGGTGGCTAAATTCTAATTGAAGGAATTTGATAAATAAAGCACCGAATATCCTGATTATCACCCACCTGTCCATAATAATTACAGAGTTCCTTATCTATGTAGAGATACGGAACGTTTAAGTTTTAATTTCTTCTTTGTTTCAAAGATTCCATTTCTACTTATTAGATCATTTATTATCCGATTCTATGTCATTTTAATTATATCATTACATCAATTATTTTGATATATTAAAATATTTAAGCCTTTGTAAGCCTTTATAAGTAAATAAGCTACTGTATAAGTTTTTAGCTGCTTTCAAGTAATATATTCTTATTTAATTTATTCTTGATGTGGAAATGTGCTGATCATTAAGTCTCCTATTTAAGTGTCAGTATCAAACATGATGAAAGAGTTGAGAAAAATTAATATTATAACTATACTGTCTTATACAAGACATATATTATTAATGTTAACGTTTAAGAGAAAATTGGACTCGCAAAGGCTTATGTATTTCTTCTAGCTTAATCAATAAAGTATACCTTGATCAAGAATGATTCCGAGCATCTTCGTTATCGCTTGTTTACGTCTTACAAACTACAAAAGTAACCTTATCTAGGTGAAAGAAAGTTTCGAGTATTAATCAATTTTTCCTCTTTTGCTTCAATAATTCTTTCTTCTCAATCTATTATTATACTGTACTGGCATTCAATTTTGTTTTATTCATTTTTTAAGAATTCCTGTATTCAATTGATATTATATATTTTTCCCCCTCTTTTTTATATTTATTTTCACGTCTGGTCGGACGGCTTGCCGTTGTTTGGGTTTTTTGCTGCTC
Source organism: Nilaparvata lugens (assembly GCF_014356525.2). NCBI lineage: Eukaryota > Metazoa > Arthropoda > Insecta > Hemiptera > Delphacidae > Nilaparvata > Nilaparvata lugens. The sequence continues at coordinate 38,453,017 of NC_052511.1, read as the reverse complement.
TTTTCTTTTCTTATGATTAGAAATGCTGTAGAATTATTAGATATTCCAACAATTAATTGCACAGAGTGTTCAGATATTAAGAATTTTTGTAGTAATTTTATTGAAAGCGGAGGGCTTGGGAGGGGCGGTGATGCGAATCAACAAAATTTTACTGTAATCCAACAAAATATTAGAAGTTATAGAAGAAACATTGACGAATTCCTTGTAGTATTGCAGAACTTGGCCTATCGTTTCACATGCATAATACTTACGGAAGCTTGGCTGAACGATGAGAGCGATTTGATGGAAATTCCCGGTTATAATTTGTACAGGTCATTTAACAATCTTAATCAAAGTGATGGAGTTGTCGTTTACATAGACCATGAAATATCTGCATCGTGCTGCGAGTTTCAATTGGGGGGAATAGCCACATGTCTCTCCCTCACTTTTGACTGGGCTGGTGTTCCGTGTGAAATTCTGGCAATTTATCGCAGCCCCAACTCCAATCTTCATATTTTTGTAGAATCTATAGAGTCATACTTTAATGAACAGGTAAATAACAATAGGTGTTTAAAAATATTTTCTGGCGATATAAATTGCAACCTTTTGAATCTTAATCCTCATACACTGGAAGAAAAGTACCTGGATGTAATGAACGAGGCGGGCCTTGTGTCTTGTGTCGACAAGGTGACCAGACCGGCCAGCAACACTTGCATCGATCATTACTTTGTCAGACTACCGCCCTCTTTTGATGTAGCAACAACTGTACTCCAAACTGCAATTACTGACCATTATGCCATATGCATGAAATTAACAACTCAAAAATTTGTCAAACCACCTGTAAAAGAAGAATATTATTCAAAAATAGATTGGAACGGTGTTAAGAATTCCTTGTCTCGACAGAATTGGGACGATGTTACTAATGAAAATAATATCAATCTTTCAACTAATTTATTCATTGATACTATCCAGACTATTCTCCTTAATAAGACATCAAAAATAAAAATATCATCTAAAAATACAAAAATAAAACCATGGATTTCCAGAGGTTTGGTAAACTCCATCCGCCACCGCGATAAATTAAAGAAAAAACTCAACAGACAACCTTACTGTCTTGCTTTAAAAAACGAATTCATACAATACAGGAACCTCCTACACTCAACAATTAAGCGAGCTAAGTATGATTATTATAAGAAAAAAGTTGATGAAGTATCAGACAATCCACAAAAGTTCTGGCCCGTTGTGAGAGAAATTGCTGGAAAAGCTACAGCACATCAACCTTTCCCAATTGGAGCATTTGCTAAAACTGGAGATTCAGCACAAATCCAAGATGTCAATGATCTTTGTAATAGTTTTAATAAATATTTCACTGCTGTTGGAGCTTCATTATCTCGATCACTAAGCCCGGTTGGTGAACCAGAAATTGGTGATCACGAATATGGAGTTAACACAGTATTTGAGTTTAAGGATGTTACCAAAGAGGAACTTAGGGTGGTAATAAACAGTCTCAAAGGAAAGAGTGCCCCTGGGCATGACCTCATACCCACAAGAATATTCAAAGAAAACATAGATTCACTAATTAACCCTATTCATCATCTAATAAATCTAAGCATTCATGCAGGTCAATTTCCAGAAAAATTAAAAATTTCAAAAATCATTCCAATTTACAAATCAGGGCCAAAAAACGAACTAACTAACTACCGACCTATTTCTCTTCTTGCTACTTTGTCCAAAATTATTGAAAAGTGCGTTAAAATACAGTTGACAAAATATTTAACAAAAAATAACATCTTAGCAAAAAATCAATATGGTTTTCAAAAATCTAAAAATACTGACGATGCCCTATTTGAAGTAACTAAATATATAACAGAGTCAATTAAATTGAAAAATAAGGCTATTATCACATTCCTGGACCTGGCCAAGGCCTTCGATTCAGTTGATAGAGATAAGCTATTACATAAACTTGAGGCCATTGGAGTTAAAAATACCGCCTTGCAATGGTTCAGGAGTTATCTCTCGGAGCGCCAGCAATTTGTTCAAATTGAAGGAAAATCCAGTGAAATGGACAATATTGACTTTGGAGTAATTCAGGGAAGCACTCTGGGTCCAACATTGTTCCTGGTATATATTAATAATATTTCCCAATTGAACACAACAAGTAAAATATTTCTATTTGCTGACGACACTGCTGTAATTTCTGTAGGTAGAGAATGGGAGGAAGTTTATAGAAATGCCACAAATGATCTCGCTAGAATAAAAAATTGGTTTGACCACAATAGTTTAACAGTAAATCTGAGTAAAACAAAGTATATGCCTATAGTGACCAGGAACCAATCTGATCCAGGTTCTAGGCAAGTAAAAATGCATTCCTGTAGGGATATAGAATCTACTGCATGTGCATGTGGGTCAATCAAGAGAGTCGACCAATATAAATACTTAGGGGTTATTTTTGACAATCATCTGAGTTGGGTCCCTCATGTACAGAATTTGAAACAGAGGGTTAGGAGGTTGCTTTATGGTCTGTCTCAACTCAGTAATGTACTAGACATCAGGTTGTGTAGGAGGATTTATCATGCCTACGTGCAATCAGTGTTGCAGTATGGCATAATAGCATGGGGAGGGGTATCATCCACATGCCTGGAGCCACTGGCCGTTACTCAACGTACAATCATGAAGACCATCCTGAAAAAAGAACCCAGGTACCCCACGTCGCTGCTTTTCTCGGACTTCCCTGTGTTAAATTTAAGACAGCTATTTATTAAAACAATTCTTACATATATTAGGAAACATAAAATAGAACTTCTTGCCAACATACAGCACAATTACCATACTAGACTAAGAAATAACCATGGCTATTCTATCCCCAGATTAATGCATGGAATAGAACTTAAATCACCGTTTTACTTAGCTCAAATTATCTATAGGAATTTGCCGGAAGACATGAGGGAGGCCGAGGGTTGCAGCGATGTGGTGTATAAAAGGAGGTGGTGGGGTGGCTCTTTGGCTTGGGCTGGAATGGAGCTGAACAACTTCTTCTTTCACCCTACACGTAGCATCCCAGCATTGATTATATACTAATATTACATTTGCATCACCGCTTGTCTTGATCCCTTTGCTCTTTCACTTTTCTGTATCTTACTTTTATGATCACTCTGCGCTAACAAACAAAAACAAAATGTTTTGTCTTGTTTTTTTCTCCTCTGATGTAGACAAAATGATATCTTATTAATTAAGTATGTTTGTAGTATATTATTATTTGATGAGATACATATTACTCTTGCTTGATAAGAACTCTCCCTCAACCACAGACGAACAGTCTTTTTGGGGGAATTCCACTCTATATATGTATTATGGTAATAGTGTATAATATGTAAAAAAAAAATCTTTAATAACCTGTTTGAAATATTGTAAAAACAATGAAATGTATGCACTTTTACATATTCTTTTAATGTACCAAATGTGGAAATAAACCGATTTGATTTGATTTGATTTGATTTGATTCATAACATTTGGTGTTGTATTTATGATACAATTTCACTCAATTAGTCATACTCCGCTATTCAAGATATTATAAATCACATTGAGTATGATCAAGTTTCAATAATCCTTTTCATTTTCAAGTAAAATACCGAACAGCGAGGTATCTGTTGAAAAATATTTAACCAATAATATCATGAAAATGAGACTCTGTATGGAGGAATACATTATGACTGACGAACCAATAATAAGGGGTCTAAAACGAAATGATTATCCAATGAGATCGCGATAATTCATCAACGTAAAATGACCGATCTCGGTTGACAAAACAAGCTGGCCGTCATAGTGTATTTGAAATGTAATAAACTAGTCTCAAAATTTTAAATTCTTGTTCCATTCATGGAATTAATCAATGCTTTCTGAACCGTCTGTATGTTAAACGATGTGTCAATTAAATTGTTCAAAAATACCATCATATTTAATCATAATTGCCACTTTTTTAAGGTAATCTAATCAACAATTGAAGAATCATCACAATATCATTTGTTAAAATAATAATACACTTATTTTTCTAATATAGATGGAAGCAAAACAGTAGAACATAAATCATTGTCTGGCTGTCTCATCTGTTTTCAGTTCTTCACCAAATGTCATATTTATTATTTATCTTGAAATCACGAATAACACGCATCGAATAGACTGAATCTCTTCATTCTGAACTCAATCCTACATTCTAACCTCTCACAACTCTCTCTAAAACTTCATCTCATAGATTTGTAGCTTCACTTCAACCTATTACATTTTTAATAGAGTTATTAATGTATTAATGTATAGAGAACAATGTATTTTTAATACATTTATCGTTCTATGTATTTTTCCATTTATTGTATAAAATACTATAATCATAATACAATTATGACATTGGAGGAAAAACTAGGCTGAGTCTGTATTATTTCTCTTCAGAAATTTTGATAAAATGTTAATGTTGTCCAAAAGATAAGGTTATGTAATCACACACTGCTTCGTCACTTGATTTTCGGTCCAAGAATGATGATTTAAAATTTTGAATTTTGAAGGTTGATTTCATACTCTAAATAAATAAATAAAAATCTGGTGTGGCGCACTCACACAACTTTCCTTGCCGTTATGAGAATAATTGATCACCTGACGCTAGTGTTCCCGCGCATCTCAAGTCTACTATTAAAAGATTTGAGCCAGCTGGTGACAGGGCAATAACGCTGAAGACACACGATGTGTGCTTTCTCTTCATAGTGAATCATTTAATAGAATCAACAGATGCCAACAGTTTGCAATTGGATGATCACATTTTCTCGAATTTCAAGCTTATTTTTAATTCTAGGTGAAAATATTACAGAACATTTGTTGTAGAGATTCTCATGCTGAATCTTTTCCACTCGAACTTTTTTTGTTTAAATTGTATCTGAAGCCTGATAATTGAGAATCTAAAATCAAACTTTGCATAGATGGGGCGGAGCTCCTGAAATTTTTACAGATATGGGACTTGTGGCAGTTGATACTATCGATAACTATCCCAGGTATAACTTTAATCAAAATCGTTGGAGCCGTTTTCGAGAAAATCGCGAAAAACCCTATTTTGACAACATTTTCGCCATTTTAGCTGCCATCTTGAATTGCTTTTGATTGAAATTGTTCGTGTCGGATACTTATAGTGTAAGGACCTCAAGTTCCAAATTTCAAGTCATTCCGTTAATCGGGAGATGAGATATCGTGTATACAGATGCACATACACTCATACACACACACACACACACACACATACACACACACACACACACACACACACACACACACACCACACACACACACACACACACACACACACACCACACACACACACACATACAGACCAATACCCAAAAACCAATTTTTTGTACTCAGGGGACCTTGAAACATATAGAAATTTAGAAATTGGGGTACCTTAATTTTTTCGGAAAACAATACTTTCCTTACCTATGGTAATAGGGCAAGGAAAGTAAAAATGTATCACAATAGATTAAAAACTTTAGAAATATTGCACTTATTTAAAAAATTTGAATACAAAATGCGAGCAGTATGTGAGCGATTATGTACATAATACGCTTCTGCATTGAGATAATGCGACCAGGGATCAAAGATATATAAATAAGTGCCCATGAGAATAATATGAACGCTGTTTACTTTGAGAAGCGCTGCTTGCTTGAAACGTGAAATGAAGTTGACGAGGGTTTACAACTTTCCGGTCAGCGCTTCGCTAAATGGAAGCGCAGCTAACCGGGCTCGTTCAGACAGAAGTTAAACAGTAATCACGCACTGGGCACTGGAGGGATATTTTGATTTCAAACTCGGCGATTGGTTAGTTCACGAGTCATTGGTTGGGGTCGTGATTGCAGTATTTGGATAGCTCTGAATTATTATCATGGTCATTTCAATATTGCAGTATTGGCAGCTACATACATGCGATCATGGAGAGATGGAACTGAGTTGCGAGAGTGGAAATTCTCTATAAAATAGCAAGGTTTGGTGATTTGGTTGTTTGAAGCGAATTAAAAAGTGCGTACAGACTTATGCGCCACTTATTCGCGCATTTCACTTTTCTTCAGCTGATACTTCTCTTATTATATCTGTAATATCGGGGGATCGAGCTTCGCTCTGTAGTAAAAAAACATGAAAAAATTATTACGAAAGAAGAAATTATAATATATAATTATTCATATTTCACACAGAAATGTTCTATCTAATCACAGGGAATTGAGATCAATTCCCAGAGGAATGCAAAAATTTCTCTCACAAAGGCCCGTTTGTACAAAAGCCGGTTAAATTTTAATCCTGATTAATTTCACGTGAACCAAATCAGAGAAGATCATTTCAAAAAGATCGCTTCTCTGATTGGTTCTACTGGAATTAATCAGGATTTTAATTTAACCGGCTTTTGTGCAACCGACACCAAGTACCTGATTAAATGATTACAAGAGTTCAACAGCTGAGTCATAATTTTATTTCAGTCCCACACACATGCACTCGCTCACTCACTTCAATCATCAACAGATGACGAAGTTATCATCTGCTATTCCAAGGATGAATAATTATTATCCTTTTCATTTCCTTCAGCACGTTTTCCCAGGGATGAGACCTAGTGCAATCGAGTTCTTTATATTATAAACCTACTGTGTTCCAAATTTCATGTAAAACGTTAGAGCCGATTTCGAGATCCGTTGGACATACATAATCAGATAACCAGATACCCAGATAACCATTGTGATGAATCTTTTAAATAAACCTCATGAGAAGAGAGAAAAATTGTGATTACCATTTTTAAATGAAAGAATTTGCTAAAGGAATAGTTAGCGACCGAGCGATAAAGCTCCTTATCAATAACTGTATATCAGATAAGAGTACCGTTCTGTACTGCACATTTTTCCAAAGAATTATTTAATAAAATTATAATTATTAGCAAACTGAGTACAAATCATTTATTGAATTGCTCATTGAATTTTGAGGTTACACTTGTTTACTATTGATCAGATGTTTTAAAGCAGCTCAAACACAGCTGACTGATTCACCATATTGTAAAATGTCATGCCAGATTTCATGCAAGCTGTAATATTATTCCTAAAAAATTAAAAACTATCGATAAAGGACCAAGAATTTCGAATAAAAAATAAAAATATTTGTATTATTGTTGAAATATTTATTATTTACGAAATTGTATTATAATATCAAGTATTATTGTAACTAACTAGGTCATAGCATGAACATTATATTATTGATAAGAGTAGCAGAAATTAATTATAACGGTCTCAAATATAATAAAAAGTGTATAAGAATTATAAATCATTAATTATTGTTTCAACTGAACCACATGGTGGTCTAAGCCAATCATAGTGCCTAGAAATAGCACCAAAAAGACGTGATCGTTTGAAAACATCATATGTTAATCTGTTATCAGACAACAAACCTGCCTTATCATATATGCTAGCACATGTACATATAGAATATGTTTTAACTCAGATTTTCTTTCGTCTGTCTGTATGTATACTAACGCATTTACGGCCAAACGCGTTGATAGAACTCTATGAGATTTGGCAGGAATATTCCTTTTTTAACTACGCGTCAATGTATACTCAAGGTTTTTTTGAAATTTTGCATTTCAAGGATACTAGTAGTTGTATGAACAGTAGACCTCACGCAGTATTCTCATCCACAAGTACCTGATTGAAACTATAGACCTTATGGAAATACAGCTATAGACTGGCTTCTCCACACATCTGTGTAATCACTTGTCAGCTGATTTATGATGAATAATTATTCTATAGAGGAACTCTATCTAGAGAGTTAAGTAGTTTAAAGAATTATACAAATCAAAGTATATTGTGATTAAAAGGAATTATATTTTACTGCTTGCCACTGACGTCATGCCTACGTCATAATCATCCTACCAATGGCAAATTTTCATGCAAATTGATTACATCGAGATTCTCAGAAAAAAGGTTCTAGCCCAGAAGCTTAGAAAAAGACGTACTTCCCTTTTGAAATCCTCACCGTTAAGACCTCGTGAAAGTTACCAAGACCTATTTGTAAAATTTTTGTTCGATTTTATATGTTTTATTTGTGAGCCAATATTTTAGGCTATTCTATTTGTTATTCGTAAATCTATTTTCATCAATCGATAATTCAAGAGTTTAAAGTTCAATTATCCCCTAATTAATTTGGTGAAGGAAATATTAAATTAAAATTCCACACGTGCTGAGACCGAAGCCTGGACCCGCTGCCGATCAACGATTTTGATCTAAAGAAGAAAACCACGACCGCCAAGGAGTTTCACGTGAGTTTTTAAATTTAAAGGGGCCCCAATCTATGCTTCGAAAAGTATTACAGTGCAGAAAATATAAATTTTTTCTTCGTTAAATTATTGGCCACGCCGACAAGCGCTTATTAGTTATTAAGAGCCTAGAATTTATCAATATAGAATTCATAAGAACTTGTAGTTGATTAACTATCCTCCGCTGCCAGAACCACGACCCAGAGTAAATTTAAAAAAACATTTTGTAATTTATTTCCACCATTTTTCACAAACTGTTAAATTTTATCAATTGTAAAATTCTGTCGAATCATGCATGGTATCATGCAAGTACAAGAAAATTGCTAATCATTTTTGTTAATGCTAAACCACTTTCAATCTGTAAATCAAATTCTGAATCTGCACTGTGAGATCATCGAACTCAAGCCTGAAACTCATTATTTCTCAAGCCTGACAATTATTGTGTCTGACACGTTCTATATTATCAAGAACCAATCGAATACGATCATTGAAATAATTGAATTAGGCTGGATATTGGAACAGGTCTAAGTGGATGTAGTGAGTGGGGTCAGATCGGGATTATTTATTCTCTGTCCTTACCTGCTCATATATCGGCTTTTATCTGTTACCAATCTCGACTTAGGAGCGAATATATCAACTGTACAGCAGATGCAGCCGGAGATCATATAATTTCCTACAATAGAGCTTAAAGCCCGACAAGACTGTTCTCGAAATATATTCTGAACGATATCTGGCCCAAGTACCATATTTTAATCCTTCAGAACTTATTAGAGACGCAGTCCCGTAAATTATCTACATCGGGATTTTTGCTCGACCTGTATGATTTTATATGTTGTTCATCACAGGTAATAGTTTTAAGACTTCAATATTCAGTGTTTTGCGACCGCTACACTACTTATAAAAATTTCATCACCATACAATCTGTCATAAGAAGAATCTAGGGTGAGCGAGTGTTTAGGCCTCCCGCGATTCCGACAATTGTATTGAATCTTGTAGTGAACCAATTAGTCTGGTGTACACTTAGCGTTCACGCACGCAGTTACAAAATTTATAACCTCGACACTGGTGACTCAGTGCAAGATTCATTCTACGTGTATCGACCTATCCTCGGAGGCGAGAGTGACTCCCCCAGGAAAAGCTTTACATGATTTGCCGACACAACGTGAGACATTTAAATACAGCATTACATGATTATACATGTGTGAGGCGTGTAAAAAACCGCTTTACACCATATAACAATATACAGAAATTGCTCGCTTAATATAATAGGATTTGTACAGGAATAGTAAGATACAGATAAAAGGAGCATAGCATTAGCTGATAAAAAGTGAAATGTGCGTTTTTGTGGCGCATAAGTATTTGAGCATCTTCAAAAATATCATCAATAGCTTTGTGTAAATGATATACTCAACAGTGAAACACGCAATTTTAAATGAATCGGTTAATAAAATTGATTTTTGAGGTTTGATAAAGCTTGCACCAAAATAGTGTCTACACTTCATTCAGTCTAGACTGAATGTATCATTCGATACATTACAAAGTCCAATTGAATTCAAGCTCCATACGAGTACCTAGTTGAACATCATTGTAATGTTGTCAGGATAATTGTTAATTGGTGTTTCTGACATTGTGGTTTCGTTTGATGACGATATTTTACAGCGATTTAATGATATTGAATCACATCAACATCTACATCAGTGTAATTTATCCAATCATTCATCGCGTACTAATAAACTCAATTGGGAAGCTACATGCTTTTCAGATTACAGGCTTCTTCCAGATTGTCATTTTTCTGATACTCACCGACTATAACAACCTCTCACTCGAAAACCTTTCTGATAAAAAACAAAAATACAAACAATATCTTCAGCCGAGAGCTGCTCAAATTTCTGTAGGTCTCTGTGCTAAAACCTTGACATTCAAAATCTTCTTTGATATTCATTTTCAATGAATTCCTCGAGTATTTAGATCCCTCGTTGAAACTCTATTTGAAAACAGTTTTTAAATATTTATCTTTGATAAGTTCCATGAGTAATTTCATGCTACGATGCAACTTTATTCAGAAACTGTATCAATAGGAGCTTCTGCATGAATGGACAGAATAAATCTAAAATTAGATTCCTCTTTGAGTGATTCCTGCTCCATTCAGTGTGATCTCAGGGAAATGTTTTCTATTTTTGGTCTGGCAAATCCTGTCTTGAAAGAGAAGAGGATTGCATGGTACATGTGCGACTGGCAAAAACACGCCTTGAAAGGGGATCACGTACAAATATTTTCGTGCCCAGTCAACACCTCTGGGGATCAATTTTCACTGCTAGTTTTTCCTCTTCCCTTCCTTCGTCTTTTCCTACTTCTTTCTCTTTCTCATCCAATACTCGCTCTCCATTCATCTTTTCATCATAGAGCGTATTTCTTTTATAATCATTGCTTATTGCTTTATGTCTCCCTTCTAATTGACCGAACGCAGTGAGGTCTATGTTTTAACTCGGATTTTCTTTCGTCTGTCTGTATGTATACTAACGCATTTAAGGCCAAACGCGTTGATAGAATTCTATGAGATTTGGCAGGAATATTCCTTTTTTAACTGCGCGTCAATGTATACACAAGGTTTTTTTGAAATTTTGCATTTCAAGGATACTAGTAGTTGTATGAACAGTAGACCTCACGCAGTATTCTCATCCACAAGTACCTGATTGAAACTATAGACCTTATGGAAATACAGCTATAGACTGGCTTCTCCACACATCTGTGTAATCACTTGTCAGCTGATTTATGATGAATAATTATTATATAGTCTGATTTTACTCTAATATTGGCGTATGAAGGAGGCTCCTTTTCCCTTTATATTATCCTTGAAATGCAAAATTCCCAAAAACCTTGTATATACGACGACGCGCAATTAAAAAAGGAACATACCTGTCAAATTTCATGAAAACCGCGTTTCGCCGTAAATGCGCAACATATACACATTCAAACATTTAAACATTAAGAGAAATGCCAAACCGTCGACTTGAATCTTAGACCTCACTTCCGTCGGTCAAATATGAAAGGAAAAGGAATTTCCACCGTACTCCGATATCACTATGATGTATCATCTTCTCTGAAGATAGCGATTAATCAGTCATAATCATTCATAATCAATCAGCTGAAAGTGGATTATTCATTGCATGCATTACACAGATGTCTGGAGAAGCCGGTGAACAGGTGACACCAGATACTTGTGGATGAGAAAACTGCGTGAGGTCTACTGTTCACAGAACTACTAGTAATTTGTTTTAATAATGTTTTCTCCATTTGTCTTTAATCCAGCTGATATTTGGTTCAAGAGTTGACTCAACCTCTGTCTGATATTCAGATGTTCAGGATGTAATTATAAATTGAATTGAAGTTTTATTTTCAACTGATATTTGGTTTGAAAGTTTTCCTGTATCCCGTTTTTCATTATTCGCTTTTCTCTTTTTAATCTCATTTCCACCAGATTCTTCTTATTTTCAACATTTCTCACCACTAAACGATTAAAACTTACCATTCCATTCTTCTTCCTTTGTAGTTTTCCTCTAGCTTTTCATCGAGTTCATGAACTATGTTCCTCTAGTTATTTCTTTCTCTCTTTCCTTTTCCCAATCTCAATGTAATTTCGATCCCCTTTTTTCAGTTTCTACCCCCTTCCTTATAGAAAAAATGGATTCTATTTGTACCATTGTATTCTCTTTGCTCCATTCCCGTTTTCTCAAAATTCTAAGTCTTCTTTGTTTCTCTCTACTCCTTATTCGTCTTCATCTTGGTCTCCTCGTATTCTTTCTTGCACTGTTCTCTGTTATTCTTCTGTTTGTTTTAAATCAATGTAACATATTTATTATCTGCTGTAGACTTCCTCCCTTCCCCTACTTCACTTTCATTGTTTGTTTATCTATTTTCTTCAATTATGCTCACTCTATGATTCTTCAGTTCTTTTCTCCTCTGTTTCACCATGTTTCATTTTCTTCCTTCTCCTCTGCTTTTTCCACTCCACTTTGTGGTCCTAAATCCTTGTATAGAATCTCCTTCTATAATATTTTTTCTTCTCCTCACCCCCGTTTTCTCCTGATATCTCTCTGAAGTACTGGTGTACATGATATCCTCAGTTTCTGTCTCCCACTTCCTATTCACCTGTGAAGGGAATCCCCTTCATGGCTACCGTATCATTTACGTTCGTTGTCTGACAACCCTTGAAAGAAAAGTTTTTATCTTGTTTTTGTTCAGTTAGTCATGATCAAGTTTTGAGTGAAGAATCGTTCAATTCAAAGAGTCGAATTTTTATTTAATTTAGAGTTTGTCAGTTCTTCACATTGGTGGCAGCGGTGGGATTCTCTTTACACACCAACTCTGTTTCCTACTATCTTTCGTTTTTCCTGATTCTTATGAGGAAGCCGACTGATATTCAATTTCTGCTATACTCTCTTCACTTTGAGCAAATTGATTTCCACTGAGAGTATTCCTCAATCATATTTCCACTACTTGAGTATATATATATATATATTATATATATATATATATATATATATATATATATTATATATATATATATATATATATATTATATATATATATATATCACGCTCATGTAAAGTAATATATAAATATAGATTTTTTTTACTCATGTACTGATATGATAGTAGATCTAGTGTGATATGTATTTGAGTATAGACAAAGCAGTGGAACACTGACATAGATATATAATTGGCAAAGAATACATATATTGTAAAATATATTCATATTTTTCTTGAACAATAATATAGATACAATCATATGTATAATATGAACATAGGTCTAGCAATGAAGCTCTGGCATAGTTGAGAAGCTAGTATAAAAATGTTTGTATTTTATAGTTCTCACATAAAACTATACGTATATTATGATTCTTGGCGTCTCTATGGGACACCAACGATTCTCGTGATATCGTATTCTATCGTTTCCTGCTATGGGAATTTCTATATTTCTATCTGGAGATGATATCAGGTTTGCCAGATGCAAAGTGGAATACTTCCTTCCGTATTGCATAGGACAGGAAGCGAACATGTACTGAATAAATAGATTTCCGGAGAATGTCTACTACATATGTGGAAAGTGAGAGACATAGGGTCTGTGACATATATGATGTGTATACTGGAAGGGTGTTATGAGTAGAGAGGAAGGAGGAGATGGGAAACATATGTCACTGAAGAGAGAGGAAAAATTGAATAGAATGAGGAGAGGAGATGGAATTTGAATTCATATTTTAGTTTAAATACTAAGTATAGTGTTAGAACTTCTTGTTGAAAGGGAGATTTACTGTATGGTTGATAATGAGATGAGTAAATTCAATGAAAAATTGTTCCTTGCGATTGAAAAGAGTGTACATGCTCCTCATATTGAGATGGGAGTAGATGAATTGCTTCTTAGAGATATTACATTTATCTTGCTATATTTGAGCCGTATGAGCTCACCGAAGTCTTTATTAAAACCTCATGAAATCGAATGATTATTGTTCGATGAATCGGGCCCTTGAAATAACACATTGGAATTAATGAAATTATATTTGTAATAATATATGTATTATATATAATTGTAATTAATGAAATTATATTATAAATATTACTTACAATCTATTATTAAATTTTAGATGGATTATTGTTGTATTTGTCAAGCTAGGCTCTATTTGGTTTCTGTATATGTATTCATGAGTGTGAATAAATTTGAATTTGAATTTAAAAAATATACGTACTTGAGAACACCTTATAAAACTCGACTATATTATTATTATACTATACTTATTCTTATTCGACCCCATTATGTACTCAATTAGAATTCCCCTAGAGAAGTGATTTAATTCGAATTAAAATCTTCAACAACTTTTCCACTTTGAAATGAACATTCGATTCCAATTCACACTTGAATTCATAGTGGAATAATTATGGAAGTCGACGAGATGAAAACGAGAATGAAAATGTGACCTGGAGCGTTGAATAATAACGGCTGTACATTGGTTTCCACTCAATGGATTCAGTCCCACTCAGAAATGCCAAACTCGAAAGTTCAAACGCCGCCACTAAATATATTCCTCTATAGCTTCATACCTATATATTGGTTGTGCTGTATTAGGCTGTATATACTTATACCTGTATAGCTGAATATACCTGTGACAGATTTTTGGGTCACCAACCTAATAACATTCAAAAAGCATTTGGGGAACAGAAACAGGGGATATTTTGAGATACAGAGGATTAAATGCAATGCTTCATAACATAATCGGATGGTATCAAATTACGCCAATATGTGTGCGACCTGTGCGTTATGAATCCACATAAATTCACAAATAGAATTTCCATTCTTGCTGATTTTGAGTTCAGTGTTTTACACAACATAATATTATTACTGTTTTCAAGTGTGTGAATCATATCTATTAATATGTTGAATATTTTAATTAATATTGAGCTTTTTAAACTCTATTCATAAAGGGTAGATTCCATTTTTCTATTATTCTATCTTTCTTTCTTCATATTTTTTATCATTCACTAGAAACTAGAACGGAGAAACAGGATGCTGAAGGATCATAGCTGGAACATAATAATTGTATCTTTGGTAATATTAGTGAGTTAATTGTTCAATAATTCAATAATGATGTGAAACTATGCTCAGAATCTGATTATTAGAAATTATTGAATATTTTCAGTTTTGGGAAGTGAAGAGTGAAGATGTTTAATTGGTTGAAGTGGTTCTTTTGTGTACTATAAAACACAAAAAGTCTTCATTCATTTAATATATTAGGGTTATTCACAATGTTGTTTTAGCCAGCTAAAGTGCTGTTCGATAACTCTGGATTGTGAACGCCCCATCTAAAAAACCATCTGCTATTAGCTAACTGCAGTAGTGATCGAAACGGATAATTTGTGTAACTTGAAGTTAGTTTGAAAATAAGTAAGATTATAAACATATGGCTGCCGCTTTAACAGAGATAGCTAGAGTTAGCAGACTCAAACCTACGCTATCTGCCACCTCGTCTGTTAATTTTTTTGTAACGTACCACTATAGCATTAAGTTAACACAGACTTAGCAAATAGCTGGAGTTAGCGAATAGCTCGACTTAGCCAGCTATCTCCAACATTGTGAATACCCCTAGTATGTTGGGAGGGAAATAGTTTACACTGCAAACTATCCTTGTTTTTTGAAAATAGTTTAAACTGGAAAATATCTTCTTGAAACACTCAACAGAAGACGTGATTAGAAAGCACATTGGACTGTGATGTTGATATCATCTGCAAACTGCAATAGTAGTTTTAGAATATTACTTGATTATGGTGGCAGTGGTAGTAGATTTTCTATTCGTGATGCTAATTATAATACTAATCACGGTGGCATTTAAGTGAATGTGACGTCAAAGAAACCGACTTGATTCAGTGTTTGTAAACTAGCTACTCTCGATATACCCAAATTATTTGAAACTCATTTAGGTATTTATAATATATTTTTGGAGGAGGCTTCTTTGAAAATCATAGGATGTAATTCTAAGGATGATGATTCAACTTCTGCAATCTATAAATGAAACATAACATTGAAACTGGAACTGAAATAATTAACGACAACTTATCTCAGCTTAAACATGTTTAAAAATATTGTTGAAATTGATTCTTTCCAAATTCCACTCGTCTATTTGTATACATATCATGCCGCATCTACATGTTGGCCCAATGAAGGCCAATGTCGACCAGCGCAAGTGTGTGGATGGGTGGTTTGCTAACGCTGGCCTTCATTGGGCACTGGTCACATTGCAGGCTGGGCCAGCGACTGGGCCAACATGTGGATCCGACATTTTATTCTCACCTCAAACTCAAAGTTCACCTCAGAGAATGCCTAGGGGAATATTCACACCACAAACACAAGTAGAAGTATACCTTACAGAAAGCCCAAGAAAAGTGAATGAATTC
Organism: Nilaparvata lugens; assembly: GCF_014356525.2. NCBI lineage: Eukaryota > Metazoa > Arthropoda > Insecta > Hemiptera > Delphacidae > Nilaparvata > Nilaparvata lugens. Next base: position 38,436,778 of record NC_052511.1, on the reverse strand, counting down.
TTTATATTCCCGCATAATATGTGGGTGACTGATAAATAATTCTCTTCTCCAACACCGTAGTAGCCCATTTCCCTACATACCTTCTCAAACCTCCGATTACAATTCTATCCACTCACCACCTTAGCTATCCTCTTATTGTGCACTTTCTATTCTCAACACGTCGTGCCACATTGGTCTCCGAATGTCGCAGTCACGTTCTTGTCACATTGCGCCCTGTTGGAACCTCGAATACGACGACATTCGGCAAGTTTTGTTTCGAACAATTTGGGACGCGTTTAGTGTGCCACCAGCATTTGTTAAACGATGGGTACGTTAACCTGTATTGGTAGAAGTTTAGTGTCGGTCCATGTTGCATGCTACAAGTCGTTCTCCTTCTTTTTCTTCTTCTTCTCCTTCTTCTTCTTCTTGTTCTTCTTCTTGTTTTTCTTCTTCTTCTCCTTCTTCTTGTTCATCTTCTCCTTTTTTCTTGTTCTTGTTCTTGTTCTTCCTCTCCTTTTTCATTTTGTTCTTCCTGTTGTTTTTCTTAATCTTCATCATCATCTTCTTCTTCTTCTTCTTCTTCTTCTTCTTCTTCTTCTTCTTCTTCTTCTTGTCTTCTTCTTGTTTTTCTTCTTCTTCTCCTTCTTCTTTTTCTTCTTCTTCTTCTTCTTGTTCTTGTTTTTCCTCTTGTTTTTCTTCTTCTTAATGTTCTTGTTCTTCTTCTCCTTTTTATTCTTGTTCTTGTTCTTCCTCTCATTTTTATTCTTGTTCCTCTTCTCGTTTTTTCTTCTACTCCTTTTTCTTCTTGTTCTTGTTCTTCCTCTCATTTTTATTCTTGTTATTCCTCTTGTTTTTTCTTCTTCTTCTCCTTCTTCATTCTCAATTTTTTTTCTCTCCCTTTTTATTCTTTCCCTTCTTCTTTAAATTTTGCTTTTTCTTCTTCTTCTTTTCCTATTTCTTCCTCTCCTTTTTCTTCTTCGCCTCTCATTTCTCATCTTCTCGTCACTACCGTTCTTCTCCTTCTGTTTCTCCTCATCGTTCTACCACTACTCCTCCTCTCCATCCTCCTTCTCCTCCAACCCTTCCTCTTTCTTCTCACCCCCCTCCGTCATGCTCATCTACCACCTACTCCTCCTTCTTCTATTTCTTCTTTCACATACTTGACCTTAAGTTCATGCCTTTTTCCACATTATTTCATATTATAGCTTGTAACAAGTTCAATGCCTTATGCTACAACTACTGTCCCCAAGCAACAGTTGCATGCCACAAATGTTAGCAGCTTCAACTTTTTAGTTCAATGTCTCATGCTCTACAACTGCAGTCCTCATTCAACAATTGCATACCACATATGTAAGCCACAACTACTTCGTATCCCAAGTTCATGCCTTATTCCACGTTATTTCATATTATAGCTTGTCACAAGTTAAATGCCTTATGCTACAACTACTGTCCCCATGCAACAATTGCATACCACTAATGTTACCACCTTCAACTTTGTAGTTCAATGCCTCATGCTCTACAACTGCAGTCCTCATTCAACAATTGCATGCCACATATGTAAGCCACAACTACTTTGTATCCCAAGTTCATGCCTTATTTCACATTCTTTCATATCATAACTTATCACAAGTTCAATGCCTTATGCTACAACTGCAGTCCTCATTCGACAATTGCATGCCACAAATGTTAGCAGCCACAACTTTGTATCCCAAGACAAAACGGAGCCAAGTGTTGCAAGTCACGCCTTACCACCTTTCTCAAACTTCGGCACAAGCTTTCTATTTACAGTCGATGGCTGAATTTGGCATTCAAAAGGTTTCCCTGGAAATTCCCCAACAGTAACGAAAATTGTAAATTATTTGAAGTTAGCAGTAGATATGAGTGGGATATAGATTTAGTGAAACTCAGTTCAGACTGTCAGCATTGAGTGAATGGGAAGCATTGCATGTTATATGCAAGGAATGCTGACAGTTTGAAGTTAATTTCACTCTGTCAGCATTGGGTGAGAGGCAAGCATTATATAAAAAGGATTGCCAACTGGTTGGAGACAATCTGATATCAGTGAAAATGGATTTCGCAACCTCACGAGACGAACAAACGTGATTTCCCTTTCAGCAAGATTGTGAGATAGTCAAGGTGATATTATTAGAATTATTTTGTACAGAAGATCTCAATTCGCCTAGAATTCAAAGGTTGAATACAACATTCGTATAGAAATTGAAAATTATTGCATTTGATTATAGAATAAGATCTTGAATCGCATAGAGCTTAAGTGTGTGGGGTGAAAACAAGATTTCATTCCTTGTAGAAATTGGGGGCGATGTAGTTTGAGTTATTGGAGGAATTATTCAAATTTGGATCGACGTTCGTTGAATTGAATCCGCTCATTGAATCATGTCACATGTACTGGAGAATCACGGAAGCTGGTTGATATTCAAGGTTGATGTGATGTCGTGGGATTTTCGATAAAGTCTTTGGCAACATGTTGGATTGGTCAGATTGCTGGATATAGTAGAAGCATTCAATTACGTATATTACGTAGAACAACATTCTGTATTGTTTCAATGTTCGGAGGATTTTTCTCGGTAGAATTTGACCAAACGATACTATTATTATATCGTAGTTTCAATAACAGAATTTTGATCATTTTACCTTTTCTCCTTCAGTTGATAACATTCTTAAACTTGAATACTAGAAAATCTAGTTTATGATTTCATGTATTTCAGAATATGAAATACATGTTCATTACTCCAGGAATATTAAGATATATTCTCCACTATTCAATATTAATGATAATACTATCATAGAGAATCAATAGCGTAAGTAGATATCCCATGGTAGAGGGAATTTATGTCGCAACTTTTACTGTTATCTCAAGCCGATTACTGTCGATTATTGTCAATTTTTACTGATTTTTTGGGGTAATAGTGTATGAACGGCACAATTTGAGAGACTACCAGCGTCACACAGCTGCATAGGAAATAACTACGTGAACTATCGGCTTGGGATAACAGTAAAAGTTGCGACATAAACGCCCTATACCATGGGATATCTACTTATGCTATCGTTTTTCTATGATACTATGCTGTATATTCATTAAAGATCATTGACAATAGTTCAATTACATCATTCAAATTTGTTTGGAGCAATACCTAACAATAAAAGAGACAAGCAGTCTGCTCGAGAAACACCCTTCTTTAAAATTATATTGGTTTAAATCAGTTCAATATCCAATTCCATTGTAAAACTCAGCTGACTACGTCAAGCAATGTCGACCAATCACGGGCTAGTACACTTCCGCCCACTCCACTTACTTTGTAATAGACCACGCCTACCACGAGCTCTCATTGGCTGATGCTATACGTCATAATAGAGACTCCATTTCGTTGAACGATGCCGCTCAATTCGATAAATCAATGAGCTATTGTGGCTTGTAGTCATAGATATTGTAGTGATTAATGAAATCGTTATCAAGAAATTAATGAGAAAAATTATTGATTAATGAGATGGTTATGTCAGTTTGAATGGATCGAAGAAAACTCAAAGTTTTCAAAACTGATAGTTTCCCGGAATGAGATGATTGACCTTGCTTGAGTTCTGTTGAAACATTGAAAGAGAGCTAATGTTCAAGTGAGATAACTGGATGGAGTAGAACAGCTACAGATGGAAGAAATAAATTAATAAGAGATTTCATTTACTCAATGCCTTCATTCTCCAATGATAATCATTGAGCAAAAATACAAAAAAGTGATTGACAGCATTGGTTTTGGATTCTCGTTCAATAATTAAACAACTAGATGGAGTTTAAGATGAGAATAATCAATATTGATCATATTCCAGTTATCTTACTTGAATATTAGCTCTATTTCAATGTTCCAACAGAACTCTAGCAAGCCCGAACATTCTCATTCCGAAAAACCATCAGTTTTGATAACTTTGACATTTTTCTTCAATACTAGATTCAAACTGACATAACCATCTTATTGATAAATAATAATAATAATCATTCTCATTGATTTCTTAATCACGGTTCTAGCAATTCAAGTTCGCATTTGCTGTAACAATACAGTAATTGATTTTAAGCAAGTGGAAAATGAAAGTAAAATCCTACTTGAAGAATTTTTCCTAAATGCATGTCAGCTTTCCCACTCTTCCCGGAGAACGACAACAAAATTTCTCTCAAGAAAACACATCTACTTTATGGGTATATTCTTCAAAAAACAAGTTATTTTGTCTCCAGACATTTCGCCGGGAGAACGTTAACAACACGATTTCTGCGCTGTAATTGCGGTGTCTTTTTCGATTCAAGTAGCAGCGACAAGCTAAAGCAAACAATTAACTTGGAAGCTGATAACGTCTGATGTCTGATGGCCTCCTAATAGCCAACTCTCCACCGTTATTTTTTTTCTTCTTCTTCTTCTTCTTCTTCTTCTTCTTCTCCTCCTCCTTCTTCTCCTTCTTCTCCTCCTACTTCTTCTTCTCCTGTCTTCTTCTTCTTCTTCTTCTTCTCTTCTTCTTCTTCTTCTTCTTCTTCTTCTTCTTCTTCTTCTTCTTCTTCTTCTTCTTCTTCTTCTTCTTCTTCTTCTTCTTCTTCTTCTTCTTCTTCATCTACTTCTGCACCACCTCATCCTCCTCAACCTCTTCATTTCCTTTTCTCTTCTCGTTTTAACGCTCGATTGGCCCATTGACAGAGTCCTGATTATCCTTCATCAATCAACTAGCCTTTACTCACGCTCTCTCTCACCCACCACCTGTTTCACTATCTCTCTTTTTCTCCCCCTCTCTCACAAGCTGATTCAGCGTCATCAGTAATGTCTTAAGTTTCCTTTAGCGTCCGCCAGACTGATATTTAAGCTCCATTGGTTTTTGAACTGGAACAATGGCCTTGATTAGCACATCAGATTGTTGTTGTCGATAGACTTGTTGTTGTTGTAATTGATGGACTTGTTGCATTGAGACTTCTTGTAGACAATCATTTGAATTGGAATTGATGGTCGGTTTCGGATTGGTGTTTGATTGTAATCTATGAATTGATGTTTGTTTTCGTTTAAATTGTTTTTTTCTTGTTCTTCAACCTTTTTTTCGCACTGGAAATGCGAATCTAATTTAGTGTTATCAATAGTTTAATTAATGTGATGTATTTCGTTTGTTTCCGACGTCTTTAAAATGTTATCAAATAGGTTCTGCAAAGTGTTTCTAATATTAACGGGTGAAATAGGGTAGTAAGTGTCATAAGAAATATCATCGCAGCTAAGCGTAGCAAATTGATGAAATGGATATTTCAATAATGTAGCTTCTGATGAGTCGGATTCAGCAGTTGTTGTTTTGCTGTTGAAAAGAAAAATATTTATGCTCGGATGCACAAAAGCCGGTCAAATTTAATCGTGATCAACTTTACAAGAACTATTCAGAGAAGACTTTTTTGAAAAGACGGCTTCTCCGATTGGTTCTCATGGTTAATCACGGTTAAAAAATAACCGGCCTTTGTGCAATCGGCACTTAGTCAGATATTAGTAGCATATGAAGAGGGTTTATAATAAGATGTTACCGATACATTTATTGAAGTTTTATGTGAATTTGATGTATATGTGAACATAGTTAGTGGTTCTGTTTTGGCACCAAATTGTGCATTAATTTTTTCCACCCTATAAAAATGTAGTTACGTTCAAGTATAAGCTACATCACATCCTCTATAAAGTATATATTATGAATCCAGCTTAATATTCACAGAATATGATACTTTACTGTCTATTACAGCTTATTCTTGCAAGATATCATACTTTATCACACTACTCTCACTTTGTTATTTATATGGGCCAATTTGATAGATATCTGACTTTTCAGTAAAGTATATTCATCGACTGCACCATAACTTTGAATACCTTGATAAAACAATATAACTGTTTATGAAACTTCAATGAAGCATAATGGAAATTTATGACTGAAAAGGGAAACTCAGTTACCAAAGTTGTGGAGGGAGGAAAATGATGGGGGTAAGAGGGCAGCAGCAATCTTTCTCATGACCTTTTTATGGTCGATGTAATGTGAAAAAGCTTTTTAGCGCTTCGCACTAAACGCACGCGGCTTGAGAGATGACCTGTTATTTTATATTGTCATCGTCGGTTGCATTGTTATTTCTCACTTTTGAACTTTGGGATGGGGTTAACGCTTTTCAACAACTGCTTCTTGGGAATAAATTGTGTCCGTACTGAGATAGCCGCTCTTCTATCTCGTTCCTTCGGCCACCCTCTACTCCTGTTACACTTTACAGTAATGACATCCACCTTAAGTGTTATCTAAGTTTTAATTTTGTACCTGAAAATACTTTTGCCTTCCTGTGCCTTTTTCTGAGTCGTTCATTTATTGATTTGAATAGAAGGGGGTAATGAAAGTGACTGAAATCGCTAATGGGATATCAGTCAATGGTCATCGATGAATAAGTCACCCGATAATGTTCATGAATCGAATAATCTGGTTAACCCTTAAAAAAGAAAGTTTTCCGCTTATTGTGTTTATATTGTGTAGCCTATTCTAAATTAAGGTTTAAAGCGAATGTCCGTTTTTTACCCGACTTGTATATTATTATGTATATGAGTTAATGAATATAAATAGAGTTAGAAATACTGTTTAATTACAAACTATCATCCATTTAGGATAATTCATTTAATACTCGCCTGAACAATCAAAATTGGCTAAACTCGAGGTGGAGTCATTTCAAACTGTTGACCAATCAGGAGCGAGTAGGCGTAGTCGAGACTAAATTTGTCATCCAACAAGTGCTGCCACCTTTTGGCAGAAATCTGCATCAGATATATTTCGAATTTTCGATGTCGACCAATCAGGAGGCACAGTCTAGAAGTGACACAAGGCTTTTGAAATATCGTGTCGGCACAAATCTCTACGGAAAATTTATTTATTCACAATGCAAATGACACTAATGTAATGTAATGCAATTTAATGCAATGTAATGACTATTTTTGTTCTGTATTTCATCCTTACAGTTTGTAAAAATTGGGAGAAGAGCAGTTTTGGACTGAGCCTCTTGCTCTCTTTCTCATTCATTGATATATGATTTGTTATTGTATTGATGAATGAAATACAATAATAACGATGTATATATAAATTATTTCGATGTTAATTTGGGTATAGAGATTTCATATTCTAATGTATCATTTGTTTTGCATGAAATTGCCCATTTATATGTGGTCATTCAATTAGACTGAATTTAGGAAGTTCATTTTTTTTCAAATTCAGATAAAATTCAATTTTATCGAGGAAGTTCTGGACTAATGCCTGTTTTTTTCATTCCGCTATTGTGTTCGATATATGAATAAATGAATGAAGCGAAACAAATAATCATCAACATCTTTCTTCTTTGTTCCAGATTATCGAAACGGAACAATTCAAGCCAGTTACTTGCAACCGACCGAAAAGAATGTGGATCAATGCCTGGCAGAGAAGCGGGAAATTGTGGACCAGCTGGATTTGGCTGGTTTTGGTGGCGCTGACTGCTATGAATGTGGCCAACGGTGCGCCCTCCCTCCAACAACAGACTGGAGGTGTGCCAGCCTCAACCAATGGCGTGGAAGCCGCTAAGGGTGAGTGGAAAACTGTTTTTTCTCGAAACTAATTCAAATAATACTGAGAGTAGTGATTTAGATTATTCGAAAACGGAAACTGCTAAGGATAAGTGAAATACTGCTCAAATAAATTCGATAATATAGAGAATAATGAGATGATTACTAGAAAAAAAATCCTGTCAATAATATTTCGTAGTTTTCAATATGCCTCCTGGATGAGCTCTCAATTCAAGAATAGACAGTCCCACAAAAGGTGATCATTGCTGACGAAGATGAAGGTGATTTTGATGTCGATTACTCCACAAAACAAACTATTCGCAGATTACATTCAGAGAAGTCGAAATAATAATTGAGAGGAAACTAAACACTAGGAAAAAGTAGGAAAAGCATTGAAGATGAGTGGAATAATGCTGTTTGAACCTTTAAAATTTTCGAAATATTTCAATCATCAAGATCTTTTCAGCCAGTCCAATTCAATCCAATCAATACAGTCAGCAATTATGCAAAGAGTTTACTAAATTCCATGAGATAGCTAATTAGGACCAATCTACTTACTATTCTTCAATCTATTGCACTTTCAAGTTCTAAGTACCAGCTGTATCGATTCTGTTTGAACGATAAAACAGTTCACAAACAATAAGTTAATCAAAGTTTATTCAAGTTTTATCCATGTTGGAAAATTAAATAATGAATAGAAAATAGAAGTGTTAAACCTTTCCAACAAGAATTCTCTACTCAGTTGCTTTGACACTTCATAATTAATTCATCATCGTTGCAAGGAACATAGTATGCAAATTGTGAAACACTTCTCATGTTTCAACGATTCTGCTGATGCTCAATCACTCGGATATGTAGATGAATCGAATGGAAAAGTTTTGATCCCTGCAGAACTTTGTCTCCGGCTGCGCGATTGGAGCTTGAATAATTAGTTCTTGATTAGTCGAAGCGACTGGAAACTTGTCTGATACCTTCCGTTGCAAGTTGGCTCATACTTTATGGAGAAAATTTTATCGATGCCTGAGTGGAAATTTCCTTTCCTCTGTTCAACCTTGGGTAACTTTGTGAAGAATTTTGTATTCTGAGTGGGTGAATACTTTTGTATCAGGCAAGAATATCATCAAAGTAACGCGACTTTGAAAATTAGGTTAGTTTTGATGAGAGTTCTCTTGAGTTCTTTCGCTTCAAGGTCAATGTTTCATATCGTAATATGGAGCTTTTTGAGGTTACTATATCATGTTCAGGCTCCGTTTTAATGAGAAAACAGAGGTGCACTTTAAGCTCAACATCTCTCATTCATATATTTCCTCGTATTTGAGTTGTGTTTTACCATAGAGAAACAATAGCGTAAATAGAGATATCCCATGGTATAGGGCGTTTATGTCGCAACTTTTACTGTTATCTCAAGCCGATTACTGTCGATTATTGACGATTTTTACTGTTTTGACCGGGTAAGAGTGTATGAACGGCACAATATAAGAGACTACCAGCGTCATAAAGCTTCACAGGAAAGAACTACGTGGACTATCAGCTTGAGATAACAGTAAAAGTTGTGACATAAACGTCCTATACAATGGGATATCTATTTACGCTATTGTTTCTCTATAGTTTTACACACCTTTTAGATTGAAAAGATAAAATTCTCCTTATATAGCCCTCATTAGATTCAAATCTAGGTTTAAACTTCGCATTAAAAGAATGACATATTTTTAGGCCTCCCAAGGAGGCTATCATCTTCTAGGCATTTCTCCTTCAAGAACGTTGAAATTCCAGTAAGTTATCAGGATGGCTGGATTAATCACAACCAAGATTTTTCATGAAAGTTTCTGTATATTCTTTATGGAGACTCTAAATTTCATACCAATACATCTATTTTGATGATATTGTTGAAGCTAATCTGAATAAGTTATTGAGTGGAACATTACAAGCTATATCTTATCTGATACGGAAAACGGAAAAGTATAAGAAATACAAAAAAATGTACTCATATTTCTGCCCGATCATTGAGATAGCACATAAGATTAGATTCGATTTCTTTATTTATGTATTTTACAATATTTACTGGCTTATACACTAATTTACATTAAATGACTATAATACTAGTTATTCAACGAATTTCACAAAGTATAAAAATAATTAATCAATGAGAATAGATATAGAATGCAATTAGAATAACTATAATACAATAATGTGATGTAACTTCATAAATCGGCGGTGTTTCAAAAAAATAATTGTCGATTCTCTAAGAAGGATATAAAATATCCTTCCCATTAACACACGACCGGGTTGTGATGAATTAGAGCTGTTGGAAATTGAAGATTCAGAAGAACTTTCAGAGAGTATAGAATGTAATTCTATAGTAATGCCCTCCAAGGCCTAAAAAACTTCAGGAGTAAAAATCCGACTTTCATCTAATGTCTTCCCCCTTCATTTTTTTATTCAATAAGTATAGAATGTAATTATGAATATAGAATGTAATTAAATTCTATACTCTCTGAGTATAATCCAACGTAATTTAAATTAAACTTAATATTTATCGCTATGGATGTTGCTCCTCCATTTTGAACTATGAAATCTAATGTAATTACTACTATACTCGTAGTTGTGAAGCAAACTAGTAAACAACTACGATAACTGAGTCATCATTATCCAAATAAATATGTTTACTGCTCTGTTAAGTAAATAGCATGGACGGTTAACCTGTATTCATTCTTCTCTGGAGGGCTGTTGTACACAAGTAGTATTTGTTCTGAGCTGAGTGATTGGAAGTGGAAGTGGAAGTGTATTTGAATGAGAATAATAGTAAAAAATTGAACAAGTAGCTTGAAAAAAGTAAGAACGCAAGATTGGAACAACATCAGAACAAGAACTGAAAGAGAAAATGATAGAAAGAGAGAGCACCAAAAGAGAGAAGAACAAGAACAAGAACAAGAAGAGTACAAGAGCAGACAGAACAAAAACTGAAAGAGATAAGAATAGAAAGAGAGAGCATGAAAAGAGAGAAGAATAGAAAAAGCAAGCACAAGAAGAGAACAAGAGCTTACAGAAGAAGAACTAAAAGAGAAAAGGATAGGAAGAAAGATCACCAAAAGAGAGAAGAACAGAAAGAGCAAGCACAAGAAGAGAACAAGAGCTTACAGAACAAGAACTAAAATAGAAAAGGATAGAACGAGAGAGCACTTAAAGAGAGAAGAAGAGAAAGAGAGAGCGAATATGTGCACGAGATTAAAGAAGAGATTGATGTGACTAAACAATGAGAATGGAAGCGAGGAAATTCTGTAGAACAGGTCTAGTTGGAGATAAGAAAATGTTGCAGGAAATATTTCAAGATAATGGACTCTCTATTGAGTTCTTCTCACCTTAAGACGCCGCCCGTGGGTGGAAGAGTACGAGAACAGTTCAGATTGAAAGTAATCCTTCTTTCAGGGGAACAATAATCCTGTTCCCTGAAGGAAATAGAGAGTGGGAGAAAGAGTGAGGAAGGAATTAGAAAGTGCTACCTGACTCGCATTTACTGGTTATTGTGTTGTGAGAAGGAAACGCTGTGAAATCGTGCTCACTGAGACATTGTTTTTCCAGGAAAAGATAATCACACTTTTCCTGGAATTTCACATCATTCACAAAGCTTTTCCATCACCATTACTACTAATTCACTACTCTGGTCTTATTCTTGTTATCTTAGTTATTCTACTCTTTGCTCCCTTTATAAGATTGAGTTTTATCAAAGATCTAGTTAGTTTATGTAGTTAGTCTATGCTCTATGGTTATATTATTTTCAATTATATTTAGACTTCAATTCAATTTATTTTCAATTCATCTATCTTTATGGGGAAAAATATCATAATAACCCAAACATCATAATATCATATAACCCAAATGCCTAAACAAATTTCATATCATATCCATTTCCCAGAAAATCGAACTTGGTTTGGATATTATGCCAGTTCTGATTATTTTCAAGAATTATAACCAAAGGCTTAGTTTTGTAGGTGATTGATCTTTTTCGTAATAATTTTTGGTCTAAATGATGGTTACCTCATCATAATCTTTAGCTGCGTACAGACTTTTGCGTCACAAACACGCGAGTTTCGCTTTACATGAGCTGATTATATCTGTATTTGTATAAAAACTGTTAAATATAGTTATAATATTGTCCTTTGGACAACATTAACTTGTTATCAAAATTTTAGAAAGAAATAGTACAGGCTCAGCCTAGTTTTTCCTTCAAAGTCATAATTATTAATTTCGGGGCACCGAGCTTCGCTCGTTATTTTTATTTATTGATAAACAGAACACATCTGTAAAATGATAGTGTTTATATTTTACAGCTGGCTATACGTCAGCTTATGAATTTCGGGGATGCGATATTTTGATTTTCCACAGAATCACTCGCTTACTTTTTACTATCCACAGACGAAGAAAGTCTCAGCTGTTTCAGCCAAGGATGAATTATGCTAAGGATGCTAATTATGATAATTCAGCTAAGGATGAATTCTAATGTTGTTCAGCGTGTTTTTCAAAGAATGAGATCATTTTCAATGATTGTAGTATTTTGTACAATAATTAGAATGAATAAATGAAAAATAAGAATAGAATCAGCTGATAGAAATTTTAATGCGCGTGTTTAGTGGCGATCAAGTATGTATGCACCTTTAGAAGATGATCAAATACACGCTTATTACACATAAATAGAAAAAGTGTTCAATCTAATGGAATATGAAGGTTTTATTGCAGAGAAGACCTTGATTCTCAACTTTTTCCTCCATAAAGTCAATCAGTCAATTAGTCAATCAATCATCATCCCATGTTTCTTGAACCTACATCAAACTTTCTTATTCACATTTTCAATTGTTCGATAGATGAGAATGAAAGTTAGTGAGAGAATCTGGTTTGGTTTAGAACAATAGAAACAGAGACATGAAGAGTATGAAGTACGATATTCATCATATTACAGCATGTTATTTCAAAATAATTCCTCCTACTTCAATAATATTTATATACTCTAGTTCAATACATGTACATGAAAGCAGAGACAAAAGGATATCCGTTTCTCTATGATGACAGTGATACTGATGGAATAAATATGTAACTGTCCATTTTAGAATAGATATAAAATCACCAGATCTTTCAACCCAAAAAGCTTCAACTTCCAGCCTGTTTATCTCACCACTGTTCCATGTTTTTGATGTTACAAGAGTTCTCGTACATGACTCTAGTCAGCTTCTGACTTGTTCAAGTCAACTCAAGCTGAAGACCAACTTACATTATATCAAGGAAGGCGCCTTGTTCACACTTGAAAGGCTTCTAGATCAACTACTTAGTAGCAGCTTTCGAGTTTATGTAACATTGTAACAACTATGTTGGAGAGAAACGTGATGGTTTAATAATAGAGTCATCATACAAGATCCTATTGTAGATCATTCAGCTAAAATATTGCAATGCACACATTTTCAGTTGACTTTATTTTGAATTTGAAATTTCACAGGGACGCTTGATATAACTTCTTTTTCATAATCCTATTATATTAAGCAAGCAATTTCTGTATATATAAATTTATTTGGTTATGTGGTTGTCTGGTTATCTGGTTATGTGGTTATATGGTTATATGGTTATATGGTTATATGGTTATATGGTTATATGGTTATATGGTTATATGGTTATATGGGTATATATTTATGTTCAACGGATCTCGAAAACGGCTCTAACGATTTTCACGAAATTTGTAACATAGTAGGTTTATGATATGAAGATTCGATTGCACTAGGTCTCAACCCTTGGCTAATTCGCTGAAGGACATCAAAAGGATATATATGTCCTTGGAAAAACAGATGGAAATTTTATCGTCTGTCGATACCGTGATGGAAGAGAGTGAACGAGTGCATGTGTGTGGGATCATCCAGCTGATCTCACGAGAAGAAAAATTCAGCAAGAGAAACTTATTTTCGTTTATTTCTCTTTTTTTAAAAAAAACATTTTTACTTCAGAAAGTCCAAAATAGTTACTAGATGCTGTTAGTGATACATAGTATATTAACAAATATTGTAGCAAAGATAGTATATCATTATAAATCGAATTCAAAGTATATCTATTTGTAATTGATGGTGTGTTTGTTTTTTGAAGTGTGAATAAATTGTTATTTTGATGAGTGATAGTAGCTCAACCTAGATTTTGATTTGGACTGTAGTATAAATTTGAAAAGGGACAGTTTTGGGCATAAGCCTGTTGTGCCTCCTCATATAATTGTAAAAATAATTGTACGACTGATAAAATGAATAAATAAATATAAACTATGAATTCAATCTTTCGTTACAAATTTTCTATGCTTTCACACTCCAGAGCAAAGCTCGGTCCCCCGATATTCACTTTTAATTGGGATTCGTTATTTATTCATCAATGAAATTCTCCAAAATAATAAAAGAAATGATTTATAGGCTACTCAAGCAATAGATAATTGCTAAGAAACACTTTACGCTGGCTATGTACTTATTAATGAATGAAATGATTTATAGGTAACTCAAACAATAGATAATTATTGCTAAGAGACACTTACGCTGGCTATGTACTTATAAATTTGGCAATATTTTACAACTAATCATTAGAGTTAAATGATATTGGATTCGAAAACAGTAATCACATTTTTTTCATAATAAATTGAAAATAAATGCTCTCGCCATACCTCATGTAGAAAATCCTCCTCTCTTATGTATTTCATATTAGTAAGCTATATCTCTTAATAAAAAAGAAACTTATATTTCTTTCGAGTTCCGAATCATAAAATAAGTAACAATAGAGCAGATGACAAAAATATATTCTCTGGAGCTTGTTCATCCAAGCGCATTTATTCCAATGAGCTACGCTCATATAGATAACCTAATGCTCAGACCTTCTCTGAGTAATTTAATTGTCCTTTTTTCTGTCTCACTGCTCGCTATCAAACTATTCCAACTCCCACTCTGTTCATCTCCTATTTGTATTCAGCGAAGCATTGTCTGAATTACTGAAACTGGAGTAACTGGGTATTTGCTGCTATATCAAGCACTCCATGCACTATATATGCCTTCTAGTCCCACGCGTTTAAAGTGTAGGTGGAGAATGTAAATTATTTACTTCTTCCGTAATGTTCTGACGTAGGTCTCGGATCTCGAAATTCAGAATTGTAATTTACTAGATTTGAATACGATGTAATATAGAAGATTAGGAGTAATCAGTATTATAGAATTCATCATCGTCATCATCTTCACTTCAGAGATTAGGTTTATTAATTAACCTGTTCCGGTACCCATCTCTTTCTTGGCCTCCCTACATCTCTTTTTCCAGTAGGTCTATAGTTTTGAGCTCCAAGGTGCATTCTTCCAGGCGGCATTCTATCCAAATGACTGCACCAGTTGCGTCATATAATTATAGACGTAATTAGTATCATAGAATTATAGGAGTGATAAGTTGATTACTGTATTGTTTGTTGAGTTTGAGAATTGTGTATCATTACAGAACACAACTCTTTACTAAACACACTCATAAAAAGTTATATGATATGGGAAAATATCTACACAGAATCTAGAAACAAGAGACTCAACGCTGGATCTAAAGTGGAAGAGTGGAGAATTTCTATTTAATTATGTTTGTTTTGTGAGGTTTCCAATGTTTAACTATGGAGAAATAGACGTTCGATAGGAGAATGATAGAGGTTTCAATCATCTGCTTTGGAAGCATAGAAGCATACCAGATTTATTTCAAGACTTGCTCCGAAACATAATTGGATTACTAGGAACTAATTTTCAAAACATAATTGGATCACTAGGAACTCATTTTCCATTATTTGAAAAACCGAAGATAGTTTGAAAAATGCACTGCATCTTTACAAATATCTATCATAACACTAAATATAATTAGCATTAATCAATATTATCTTCTATATAACCATTTCTCTTACTTCAATATTCAAAAATCAATTTATTTCGCACAACATAATACATTTTTACAAAACATTGTTACCAGCTGAAAATACAATAGTATATTACGCTACAAGCACAGAAAGTTAATGTTTACGGTATGAGGATAGTTTCCCGAATACCATAAACACCTTTTTGAGAGAGTCGCGTACGATATTTTTCGCCACACTACAGATATAGCTGACGGTTAGGCGGTTTCGTGGGTCTCTTGTGCGTTCCAACAGCTGATGTTGTCAAGTAGAGTTGTCATCTAGCTTGGCTTGGGTGATGATTTTTTGAATCAAAAGAGACAATAAATAGATGCATTGCATCAGCTGTGAGTAGGTTACACCATGTGACCCACGAAGCCGCCTAACTTTTTGGCATCAGCTATATTAAGAATAATAGATTGAATAAGAATGTTTTATGAGAGAGGGGAAACTTTGATGTCTCATATCTCAAGAACCAGACATCGTAGGGTACTCAAAGTGGGTGGAAATTTCCGATCTCACCCTCCTGAACACAATGCACCATATAGCAAGTTGTCCAAACACTTTTTCAAAAATTTTCAAAAAGCGGCCGGAAAGGGTACTCTTTCCGGCCTTAGCGGAAAGAAACCTGTTCTGACGTCAGACGAGAGTAGTCTGCAAACGATGTCTTCCAGATCTACGTAGGGACTGGAAAACAGCTGCTTTCTGTGCAGTGTGGCGAAAAAGACTTTTCACCTATTAGCTTTTATGCACTTCTAATCAAGCTGGGAGCAAGCTGATCTTCTCCAGTATTTGCTACTGCAACACAATCACAATAATAAAACAACAAAGGAAAACAAGTAAGAGATACTTATTTCTTCTACTTCTTATTCTCACGTTTCAATAGATTGCACTACTTAAATCGTGGATTTCATATACTCAATTACAAACAAGATGGTTATTCTTTGTGATGTTGTTTATATATTATTTATTTATCAAACTTTCAAAGTTTTACCATTTATTGAAATATTATCTTACTTTCTACCTCTCATATTACCTTTTTGCTTCTCGAGATAGATTTTTACAATTTCACCAATCTATCTCTACCCCTCAATCTGCGGTGATGTAACATCCTCCTTTAGAATCATCAGAAGTTCCAGTGATTGAAATTTCATAAACCTTACAAAATTGCGGATAGAATCCATCTCTACCACAGATGACAAACAATTTCCAATCTTTGAGAAGCAATAATGGATGCCGATATAACCTCATCTTGTCGGCTTCAATGGCCAGGTTGCATCAATTTCAGATCTCTTTTGAAATGAAAGAAGATGATTTTCATCTTTGGCGAGTCCTGTATTATCGAGAGACGTATTGTAAACTGAGAAAAAGTAGAGATATTGAATTTCTTTCTTGATACTTGGGAAAAGAGTTGACGAAGACGGAAGAATGTAGAGAGAACGGGTGAAAAAGGATGGGATGATGGAAATAGTGTCTCAAGAAAAAGAGGAAAGCGGAGAGAAATTGAAGAGAGAGAGAGCGTGAGAGAGAATGAGAGAGAGAGAGAAAGGATGAGAGTGAGAGAGAGAGAAAGGATGAGAGTGAGAGAGGAGATAAGGAGGACGAAAGTAATGCCTCAAGAAATAATGAAAAAGAGTGAAAAAGGATTGAATGATGGAAATAATGACTCAGGAAAAAAAGGAAAGGAAAATGAATAGAGAGAGTGAGAGAGGGAGTGAGAGAGAAAGAAAGAGAGAGAGACAGAGCGAGAGCGGGAAGAAGATGATTGGGAAGAAGAAAGTAGTGCCTCAAGAAAAATGAGTAAACATCGCTATGGCGACATTGAATGAGAACACGTTACAAGATTGTTTAGGAGGGAAACTATCAGCTTTTCAACTTTATAGTATACTTCATGGGTATCATGTGTTTCATGGCTCTCTATTGATTTTTGTTAGAATGAGAGGGGGAACCTCAGGGAATGAGGGAAGTACTTTGAGGAAAGGAGCTAGAACTATCAGAATTGTATTCAACTGATCAGTATTCCATTCAATAGAATCAGTATTGAATTGCCTTGGGTATGCATTGGTAGTAACGTAGCCGTATGAATATTGAAAATTGATATGGTGTGATTCTGTACTGTCAGTATGTCTTATTAATAACATCAATGCTTCCCATTCAACCAGTGCTGACAGTTTCGAGTGAATCTCATATCTGAGAGTGAACAGCTCTCTATTTGATACTTAAGTTTTGAGTAGAATGGATTTCAATTGATAGGATGCATCAGTTACAATGGAATAAACGACCGAAACCTTTTGAAAAGCCATATTCCTCTTTCATTTATTTTTTTTGATGCGTTAATAGGTACAATTACATGGCATGTTTTGAGAGTTGAAATTTGGAATGATTTATTTTTCAACAAATAGGAAACCATTCATTTAGATGTATTAAAACAAGATTTATTGCATTAATAAAGCTGAATCTTGGAATTACTAGTTAGGAAGTACTACATCGTGAAATTAGAAAATAAAGAGACTACTTTATATTGCTCAAATAATAAACATGTATTACCAAAGACATTGAACTATTATTTTGGTATTAGTGATGATAATGAAACATGTAGCCAAATAAAGCTGTTTCCTGTGGTATCATCAATTATCGTACCTGGGTATCACTGGGATAAAATACATTTGAATAATACCTTCCGTATATTCGTCAATTATTACATCAGGAGTGATCCGTGGTCTAGTGGATAGAGTGTTTGCGTAGCAGCATAGAGATCCCGGGTTCGAACCCTCTCATTACCAAAAGTTTTTTAACCAGATCACTCCCGTGCTATCGGATGGGCACGTTATACTGTCGGTCCCGGCTGAAGTATGACAGTCGTGAGGCCCATTGACGGCTTAAATTATATATTCAGGCGGTGGGACCTTCCCGAAAGGGACTCCCCACCAACAAAAGCCATACGAATTTACTTTTTTATTACATCAGAATTCTTTATCAAATATTAATAGTCACTTCTGTAGTGTAATCTACCAAAATTATCATAGTACATGTACTCTAATCAGTAACTTACTATATGATATAACTCAGTAGGCTTATACTTATTACTGATTGAATGTAAACGTACAGTAGAATTTAATATCTCATAAGAACTATAATAGTATAATATTTAATTTCCAATATTCTTCCTATTGCAATACTTGAATAGCTGTATTTATTTCATTTTATTCATAGACAATACATACAATGCAGGTGAAAACAACAGGCATTCACCCAAAACTACTTTAAACCTTAATTTGAAATACACAGACTCAAGGTTATGTAAATATGATAACTCAATTCACACACTATTTTGAGTCCAAAAAATGTATTTACTACAATAATTTTGAATTTTTAGATTAATTAATTTCAAAATACAAATCCAAACAGAAATCTTCCTTCACAATCACAAAAATTTCACTTAAATCCACAAATAATACTCATGTTAAAATTCTAAACGTCAAAACATCAATATACTTCATGTGATATCGGCTAATATTTCAAATTTACAAAGAATTCGTATCTGTACTGAGCCACTGACTTTCCTTGTACTGTAATACTTGATCTAAACTTGATGTAAATTAGGATTTAACATGAAGTGAAATTGAAACTTAATGTGATACTCTCTCTCTCTCTAAGTGCCTATCCGTTCCGGATGTTGGCTATCAGCATGGCTATCTTGATTTTGTTGGTTGCGATTCGGAAGAGTTCTACTGATGTTTTACCGAACCACTTCCTCAGATTCGCCAACCAAGAAATTCTTCTTCGACCCGGTTTTCTCTTGCTGTTTATCTTGCCTTGAAGGATCTCTTGGAGTAGCCCGTACCTCTCTGTGTTTCCTCATTATATGTCCGAGGTATTGGAGTTTCCGGCATTTTATGGTGTTTACCAACTCTGCTCCCTTTCTCATGCGCTGTAGTACTTCTGCGTTCGTGACTTTTTGTGTCCAAGATATCCTTAAAATTCTTCTGTAAAGCCATAGTTCAAATGCTTCAAGTCTTCTGGTGATTTCTTTGTTCAGAGTCCAGGTTTCCACACCATACAGCAAAACAGAGAAAATGTAGCAACGCATGAGTCGGAGCTTTATTTCTAAAGACAAATTGTGGGATTTGAAGAGTGAGCTCATTTTAACAAACACTGAACGGGCTTTTTCGATGCGACACCGGATTTCTTGAGAGCTATCCCACTTCTCATTAATAATCGTTCCTAGATAATTGTACTGCTTCACTCTTTCTACCCTGACTTGATCGATGTAAAGGCTGGCTCCAGCAATGTTCTCTTTACTCACTATCAGAAGTTTTGTTTTCTTTGTGTTTATTTCTAAACCATACTGTGAGCTTATTCTTGTTACACTGTCCATCAACAGTTGTAATCCTTCAAGACTATCTGCAAACATGATGGTATCGTCCGCATATCGTATATTATTCAAATTTGCACCATTTATCATGATTCCTTCTTCCATCTCACTGAGTGCTTCTCGAAAAATAAACTCAGAGTACAAATTAAACAAAATAGGAGACAAAACACAACCCTGACGCACTCCTCTCAATATTTTATGTGATCCAGTAATGAATAATACAATATTTAATGTGATACAGTAATGAATAATACATCAAACATTAAAGGAATTCGTATCTCAATCTTAACGAAACCCCTCTATTCTGTAATACAAGAGACAAACAAATGAACAAACAAAGCAGACAATAGCTATTTATGTAGCGTAATGCGCGACTTTATAGCTCGCGCAAACAGTTATCGCGCGACGCGAAGCGGAGATATTTTGCAAGATAATTATGATAATTTTGCAAGAGCGATAAAGAAGCATTACGCGCGAAATACATACAACATTTTTTCTACTACTGCCCAAACCTGTTAAATTACTTAGGTATATCGGCGGAGTTACAATTACCGACTTTATAGGTTAAGATCTGACCTTTTGGCGAGCTGCTTACCATCAGCTGATTGGCGACCGTAAAGAAACTCTTCTGCGCATGCGCGAATGATTTGCGAGCGTAAAGAAAATTTACTGCGCATGCGCGGATGGTTAGCGAGCGAAAAAGTAGATTCTCCTCAGAAATAAGCTGTTTTACGAGGAGAATTGAGTATGTAAATTCTTTTTTCCTACAGATACCCTGAAAAGTGACCATTTGTGCACTGATTGCAGGCTGCAAAGAATCACTTTTCCGCACTAGTGCGCAAAGTGAGTACTTTGCGTACTCCAGATTTGCAGCATGACAACGCAAAATAGTTAGTAGGTTATATGGAGCACCAGTGCAGCAAAATCAAAATTAAGTTGGTAACAGTGACTGCTGTGGCTGCTATAGTGAGCAGAGGTGCAACGAAGCACAACGCGCTAATTATTAAGTAGATATTATAACCAAGGACAACGACAGCACAGTGCCACCACAGCACACACCACACAGCTGCCCCCGCCATTCAAACACTACTACATTATTCAGGCAATTTTACCCATAATTACCCACTTTTCATATTCAATGGTAACTGTAGGAAAAATTTAATGTGAAATACGTGCGCAAGTTCGTTTGCTGCACTCAAGAAAACCATTCCGCCCTCGCCTACGGCTCGGGCGTAAACGTTTCTTTCGATGCAGCAAACTGTCACTTTGCGCACTAGTTGCACAAATAACTATTTTACGCGCAGTTGTTGAAAAACAAACTTACGCTCATCCTTTCTCTATGGTAATACCTCCATTTTATATACATTAATTTAATATGAATAAATCCCTCTATTCTATGTACAGTGCTTTACCTAAGTTTGATATATACTTGATGCAATACTTATGTTGATTTTATTAAAAACATTGGAAGAATTCGCATCGCAAATGAGCTCTTTCACTCTAAAATACCTTCAAACTGAATTTTCGGACTTGGAACAAATTTAGCAGCTTGGAACAAAGAGCGCCGACATAATACTGTACTTAGGAACGGCCAGGTTGATTGCAAGTGTTGACTTTGTGCCTTCTCTTTGTTCTGTTCCGCGATTGTTCATGCACAAAGACACAGTGGGTGAAATAGGGCGAATCAAGGGCTTAATAGCAGGGCGCAATGAAGAAGGGAGACAGGTACTTGAGGAGAGCGAAGGAGTATGGAAGGAAGGAGGAGAATAGGAGAGAAAAAGCGAGATATAGATAGAGGGAGAGAAAGGGATAAAGTAGAAAAGTTTTCCAATTAGCTGGGACGCTTTTCTGTTTGGAACAAAGAAGTCTGTTTTTAATAAAGTTGGATGAATATTTTGAGTGATATGTATTCAGTAGCTGGCTTTAGCTTATAAAACTTGACGGAAACTAATATATTATTAAAATGATCAGATCAGTGTCGTGTTTTGAAATTTAAACCTGTAGGCTATTGATTTCATGGATATTTGGTTCAATGACGCCTTTTATTGGCTAGTTTCTCACAGTAGGTGGGGCTAGTGAGCGTGTCAGCTCTCCACCAATCACAAGCCTCCATTAGATTGCGTCATTGTCGTGTGGTTCAGCCAACCATGGGCGGCCATGTTTTCGGTACTTCTGAGTAAAAATAGTAATTTTCTGTTCCCTTCCAATCCACAACTATAAGAAAATAATTCACATAAATAGAATTTAATTAAAATTGATGTACATGATATCAGAATTATTAGAATAAGTACAAGATATTAGAATCGAGTTTACATTTCAACATTTATAGGAGCATAAGTTTAAGACTGAGTGCCGGTTGCACAAAAGCCTGTTAAGTTTTAATCGTGATTAATTCCACGAAAACCAATCAGAGAAGCCGTCTTTTCAGAAAAGCCACTCTAATTGTTTCTCGTGAATTCAACCACCATTGAAATTTAACCGGCTTTTGTGCAACCAGGTCTAAATCTTCAAAGATATACTATAACAGAGAAGCTCTTCAAAATTCATAGATTGGTTTGGACGATGAAAATGGAAAATTACATTATAATATTACTTATCACTAGGAACTTTCATGGAAAAACGTTTCCAATAACAATACAAAGCGATCTTAATATACATATTTTATCATGGGGAATTTAACCATCAATCTTCTTAGAGGATGCAGATTGTGAATAATTAATGAGAGTTTTGAATTTAGCAATCAACTTCAAAATTAAAAACTGATGTCCAAAAATACAATAATGAATTCTGAATGAAATCTGATGATACTAGTGATATAACTGAATGGAACCACAGTAATTAAATGAACCATTATTGATTAAGGAAGTTTCATATTTTGAATTCTGCTTGAAATACAGTAGCTCACGTAAATTGACATTCACCTATATTACGTGACATTTACCTTGCTATCCATTTACGATTCTCGAATCTTCTCATCTCTCCTTCTCCTGGGATTTCAATAAAAACAGCAATCCAATTCAATTCATCTCTATTCATGCCATCAAAAATTCAATACACTACGTTATCAACTTTGATACTGGTCTTTGGTTGAAAAAACCCGTTGATATCAACTCCTATTAAAACAGTTGATTGATGAATAGGTAGATAGATAAAATTCACTAAACTCTCACAGTAGTAGGTAGGTCATTCATGGAAACTGTTGCGGAAAAACCATGATTATCTGTAGCTGTGAACAATACATTGATACAGTGAATGCAATTATTAACTTGTTTATCAACTGCCACTTCACAGATTTTGCACAGAGAATTCAATCTCTCTTATCAATCACTGAGTGATTTTCCATGAAACTGCAAAATTGTTTTTATCGACATTCACAGTGCGCCACTTCGACAGGAAAACCCAATTACGATGTTTGATGTACATCACTGTGTAGTCCTTATCTAGTTAATGTAGTGAGATTCAGTTCAAATAGTCAGCATTGGTAGAATGGGAAGCCTTGATGTTATCTATGAGTGATACTGACAGTGAACAATGGTTGTTTGTCTTTACCGGGCGGGGATAGAAACTTCAAATTTCCAGGAATACTCCTGAACTGTGATTTGTTGTCGCTCGAGTCAGATCCACTATACACTGTCAGCATTCCTTATACATAACATCTATGCCTCCCATTCAACTAATAATGACAGTTTAAACTGAACATCGTCACTTCAGCCATCGAAATACGGTACATAAAGTTCTGAAACTCGCTAATTGGATCAAACATACATTGATGATTCCCAATTCATTGATGAATTGCTTCTGAATTTGTAGGCTACCAAATATTGGTTCAGTTGATTATGAGTGGAGTGAACCGTTCAGTTCATTAGTACTTGCCCGGTATTGATAACGCGTCTCGATTATATTGATTAGTTTTATATCTGTCAAGCGTTTGTTTATTTTGTCAGCCACCATAGACCAGTCAAGTGGTAGAGGTCTGTTTTGTACGTCCATTCTCTTCGGGAGTCTCTCTCTTGTGCGTTATTTCAACGTTTATTCTCTGTGAAATTCTCTCTTGTACGTTACTTTATCATTCATTCTGTTTGTTATTATTCTCTCTAGTGAATTATTTGAGTTTATTCTCTCTAGTTGTCCCTCCTACACACAATTTTATCGTTCATTCTCTTTAGAATTCTCCATTCTACTCAATTTTATCGTTCATTCTCTTTAGAATTGTCTCTCCTACTCAATTTAATCGTTCAAGCTCTTTGGATGACTCCCTTGTTCACAATTTTAATGTCTATCTTTGTTCATCGCATATAAATGTTTACCTTGCCTGTCGTTTGTTGATATTTACTCTACTTGAGAACTAGCTAATGAGCTAAGCTACTGGAAACTGGAGCAATGTGGGCTGTAAACATCGAGTCTATTTTAGTTGGGTATTCCTATAGTTACACTTTGCTTTTAACTTATGTGTTTGCTTAGTTTCCCAATAGATGTTAGTTTGTGAGCTGAACATGTATGTGATACTGCAGCAATTACAGGTTATGATATATGACTTATATGCATAAATTCATCTAACAGCTAACTTGTGTACAGGGAATGTAGCAGAAAACTATGGATTATCTGGTTTTACTAATTTTTTAGTCATTAATTATAACTGGCTGTTTCCGCAGCCAATTATTTGTTTTTTTTCTATAATATTGGAATCTATTTATCAAATTTCCCAATTTGTATTTTTCTCAAATTTAGTTTGATAGTTTATCGACTTTAAATTCAGCGAATTACGCCAGGCCCTCACAAACACAGGCTTAAGCCTACATGTGAGTCTCTCACAACGTAAGGGTATCTATAAATGTACTGTAACTGTACTGTATGATTTGTAAATTGTGAGAATAAATTGATTTGATTCGATTTATCACCATTTTCGGCTTATTTTCACAATCATGAATTTTAAAGTCTATCAAATTGACAATACTTGCATTATTATCCATTTCACAGATTCAGTACTTTAGTTTTTTGTAACTGTTTCTGTTGAATTAATTATTACTTTCTCTGACTTGACCATTCTTTGAGATTATGAAGACAATATAATTATATCAAAAATCATGAACACAATAAACAGTGAATGATCAACACAATAATGCAGTGAATAATTGCATTGATGATAATAAGAAGAGAAAACTTGAAGTAGGCTATAGAGAAAACTCATATTATAGAGAATAGCTGATGGCAATGATTCTGTTAAACAATCTGAGACTGAATATTCATGATTATTCAGCTTCCAATTAAAATTAGACTCAAATAATAGCGGACTCGCAATTTTGTTTCATTCAGGTTAAAAATCAATCAATCAATCAATCAATTTTATTAGAAAAACATTTTAACATTGTTGGGTCCTGCTAAACCCGTGGGTTTTTCAGCAGGTGCCAGATCAAAATAAAATTATTCACAACGTTAAATTAAAATTAAGAATAAATAAAATAAAATAGCTTGTCGTGAATCAAATTTGTTCAAATTTATTGTTTTGAAATATGAATTGTGCAAATTGAAATGTTTCTCATACAGCATAGCCTGGAATCTTGGACTGTATTGTATAAAATATCAGGATAGGAACATTTTTGTGCTCCAGACTGTTGTTCCTTCCAGCAAGTGTTTTGAATGTGAATGAATGAATAAACTTTCTATCAAATTCGTTTCCGAAAATGTACTTTAAAATCCTTCAGTAGCTACCGTTGGTGAATTGAATTTAAGAGATTATTCTCAGTATTATTCAGACTATTCGAACAAATAGCAGACACAGTTTTGAAGAATACCCAGTCAAATATATGCAAATAACTTGTTCAAGGACACATCCCTTCCATCTTCTTCTCAAATAATGACATCTTTCTTTCCCCAGTGTGACCTAAAAAGCACGTGTCTCCCCACCCCTTCATGTGGCAGTCTTCTCTTGTCAATATTTAATGGAATTCTGTGTTAACGCACACCCCCACACGCGTACCCACGCGCGCTCGGACAATGTTTTTATGCCGGAATATTTTTTTACTACAGCAAAGATGAAGAGGATTTTGAGATTGTTTGAGCGTGTTCGCATTAACCCTATTTTGTCATCAACCACGAGCTTTCCATTAAGGCTTTCTTGAAAAGATGGCTTTTTGGAAGAAAATATTATTAAGATGAACCTGGTAATATAGTGTACTATAGTAAGGTTCACGTTATAATGGCAGTGTTTGATTAGCAATGGTATTGCTAGCCTTGTCTATAATTCAAGAAAGCGGATAGCGCTATCTCTTTCTAGCTTTTCTCGGTTGCCAGATCTTCTTTCAACAATGTAGAATTAACAATGAATTGACAGAATATTTAATTTTAATTACGAAAATTAATCTCTTTATCGCTCTGCTCTGTTGCCAGATCGTCTTTCAACAATGTAGAATGATTAATTGAATAACAGAATATTCTATCTTAACTATGGGAATTCATTACGAAATAATTGGAAAATATAATTTCTTGCTTAATAAAATAAAATTGATCTATCTAAACGAGAATGGACCGTTAATATCGCATCAATAAACCTGTATCAGCTACCGTCTATAGAATATTCAAAGATATAATTTCTTGCTTCGTAAAATAAAATTAATTATTTTATACGAGAATTAACCGTTAATATTACATCAATAAACCTGTATCAGCTACCGTCTAAAGAAGGCATTGACAAGACCGGCAACTTTTTTCTCCTGTAGAAAGCATAGTTAACAATCCTATAGTTGAGACATGAGCATGTGTGATGAGTTATATTATACCTTGTAATATTAATAAAATGAAAATGACTTTAATAAAATTATAGTCATAGAAATATTAGTCCATTTGAATCTATTATTGTAATAATTTTAGTGTTATCAGCTAATCACACTAATGAGTTTCTTACGTTTATTCTGTTTCTGCTTCATATGTTGAATTTCATAATAGTCAGATTAGATGTCAGTTAGATTAGTTATGAGGTAGCTGGTTTTTCATTTTTGAATATATGTTCGTGTTTTGCGCAATATTAATATAGGAGTTGATGGATGAATGTATTTTCCTGATTCTTTCCAGACAGTTCAATGACATTTGGTTGATCAATACCAATCAACCGCCTTTACTCTACTAGAAGTCTATGTGTGCTTATTTCAGAAACTATCGATCTACATGGTTATTTCATTTGTGAATGTAATATCTTCCAGAATACTACTCTTGTGGTTTATAATTTTTTCATTATCTACTCATTCATTGAATCTTGGTTCCCTGCATGTCTTGAATCTCATTATTCTGATCTTCTATTTTTCCGGTTATTTCAGAAACTATCGATCTCCTATGGTTATTTCATTTCTTGTAAATGTGATATCTTCTTGAATACCATTCTTGTTGTTTATCATTTTCCCTTTATCTACTTATTCATTGAACTTCGATTACCTTCATATCTTGAATCTCATCATTCTGGTCTTCAATTTTTCTAGTAAGTTATTCTCTGTTCACTTCTAGTTTCTAATTTCTACACTTCTACTATCTTGGTAAGGGCTACTCGTATTATTTATGTGATAATTGGAAAATCAGATTACCCTTTTAATAAAACCATTATTTTATTTCTCACATCATTTTTCGACTTATAATGACATAGACTTGAAAATCGAATTATTAGCTGAAACATGTTGTGAGAAATGAAATAAAGTTGAAAAAAGGTAAATTGATTTTTCAATTTTCACACTCATTACTAGCAGTACCTGATTTTCTTCTCCCTTACATTTCTAAAATAATATTTCTTCTTCTTCTTCTTGTACTTCTCCTTTCTTCTTCTTCTTCTTCTTCTTCTTCTTCTTCTTCTTCTTCTTCTTCTTCTTCTTCTTCTTCTTCTTCTTCTTCTTCTCTTCTTCTTCTTCTTCTTCTTCTTCTTCTTCTTCTTCTTCTTCTTCTTCTTCTTCTTCTTCTTCTCTTCTTCTTCTCTCTTCTTCTTCTTCTTCTTCTTCTTCTTCTTCTTCTTCTCTTCTTCTTCTTCTTCTTCTCTTCTTCTTCTCTTCTCTTCTTCTTCTTCTTCTTCTTCTTTCTTATTCTTCTTCCTCTTCCTCCTCCTCCTCTTACATTTTCTTTTCCCTCACATTTCAAAAATAATATTTCTTCTTCTTCTTGTACTTCTTCTTTTTTCTCTCTTCTTCTTCTTCTTTTTTTTCTCTTCTTCTTCTTCTTCTTCTTCTTCTTCTTATTCTTCTTCTTATTCTTCTTCTTCCTCTTCCTCCTCCTCCTCCTCCTCCTCTTACATTTTCTTTTCCCTCACATTTCTAAAATAATATTTCTTCTTCTTCTTGTACTTCTTCTTTCATCTTCTTCTTCTTCTTCTCGTACTTCTCGTTTCTTCCTTCTTCTTCTTCTTCTTCATCTTGTACTTTTCCTTCCTTCTTCTTCTTCTTCTTCTCTCTTCATCTTCTTCTTCTTCTTCGTCCTCCTACTTCTCCTCCTCCTCTCAGTTTTCCGTTATTGACTACCCTTGACAATCGAATATTATTCCAAAATTCCCACATTCGACGGTTTCAGAGTTCCTATTTCAGGTTGTTTTATCGGTGGATTATCGACCCTACTCTATATCCACCCAATATTTTCCAATCCAGAGGTTCGCAACATTATAGCAGACGGCAACGCTCCACAATGAAACTTTATGACAGGTCATAAAACATATCTCCGCCATTAGTAGCCAGACCACTGTCCGATTAGCCATAGGAATTATGACGTATCACTGCTTTTAATTACTGTTGATGCCCATGGAAATGCCTCATGACAGCCATGTTTGAACTGGTCTCAATCGCCCTTAGTGCAGTATGGTATGATCCTGAGTAATGAAACTATGATACCTGTCACCTATATATAGCAAGTATGTAATATTGTATGTATCAGACAATATCACTTGCAATATGAGGGACTTGGGGAGCTATGGGGTATGAGATAGTAATTAATTAGTTATTGGTGTATGAGGATGGGTCTCAATAATATGTGGGTCTCACAGTTCAACAGTTGAATGATCAAAATTAAATATTAGGTTGAGGATACAGAAGTGATTGAATCCTAGTTATTGTTGAAGATGATGAACATTTTGAATGATAAAATTAACTAACTCCCATTTTGTGATCGAATGTGTAAAATCAAGGGAGTTTCTTGAATTGTGAAAGCGTGTGGAGAGATCTGGTGGAAATCAAAATTTCACAAAGTTATAACATTCTCTGAAAAGTGAAAGTATTTGAAACGTGATAGAATGTGTAAAATCAAGGGAGTTTCTTGAATTGTGAAAGCGTGTGGAAAGATCTGGTGGAAATCAAAATTTCACAAAGTTATAACATTCTCTCAAGAGTGAAAGTATTTGCAACGTGATAGTGCATTACAGGTGCATTGTTTGATTGAAATTCATCAAGCTGTTACATATTGAACGTAGGATTCAATTTCAAAATTATGAATTGATAATTCAATTACATCTCATATACTGTACATCACTATATGAGAAGAATCGTTACAACAGAAATCTAGAAATCTATTGGACAGTCATAATGACTTTTGTGATGAAATCCGAAACTCTTATAAGATATTTATATTAATAATAGTTTGTTACAAAACTTCAAATTCAAATTCATTTATTGCATGAAATAAATACACAATTGAATATACTTCACAGTTAGTACAATTTTAAATGAATCAACATGTACACTATTATAGGTTGTAATCTACCGCACATGATCAAAATAAGTATTGTACAATAAATACATAATAATCCTTATGATACTAAAGTGGAAAGAAAAGAAAAATTAACATGCATCTCGTCCACGGAGGCTTAAGCCTGTGTGTGGAGATGAGTCTGTTCTTTATTTAGAATAAAATTTTTGTGGTTTGAGAAGGATAAAGTAGTTCTTGAATACTGAATTCTTGAATGATAATAAGTTTAATCATTATACAAAAATTACTGAGAGGATACACCTCGAGAGCATTGATGCAACTCAATGAAGAACCTGTCACTGGAAAAGTAAAAGTTATAAACAATGTATACATGAAGCGTTAAAGAAGAAATAAACAAGAACTAAATGGACAGATGGACTCAACATGATAATTTGGCTGCCAAACAATGGAACAATGGAAGAGAGTAGCAATGGACAGATTTAGATGGAAGGCTGCCAACCAATCAAACGATTGAGCTGTGAGAAGAAGAAATGGACAGATGAAAACTGTAATATAATTTGACAACAACAACTTTCTAATAACAAAGTTTGATGATGTTTGTTCCGGCTCACTATATATATTACATGGCTGAGACATTGTTATAGTAAAGGTATATTCATACTATGTGCAGATTACGGGATCTTAAGTTGATAATAAGCTATAGGTAATTATAATGAATTATGGCTTGTATGTTTTCCCTACCAATCTCCCTCAACCATATCTTGATGTGTTTTTATACGCATAAGGTGAACAGTTATGGGCATTACGAAGAGTGTTAGAGCTTGTTCACATGACAGCGATTTACGCTCGGTTGTCGATTTGCCAGTCTCGTACACATGACAGCGATTCATGAGCGATTTGCCCTCGGTTAAGTCTGAGATTACAACCGCCGCGATTCGCCGGCGACTACTAAAACCGAGCGATCGCCCGACAACCGAGCGTAAATCGCTGTCATGTGAACAGGCTCTAAGGAATATTTCTGTATAAAATTTGTGCAATATAGTGACTGTTTGTTGTTGAGTGAGTTTTAATGAGTCTCGGAATTTAATGCCAATGGAATTAGCTGAGCGTGTTGCGTGATTGTGATTTATTTTTCAAACATATTATCACTGTGTACACGAATGAAAAGGAGTAAGCTCCGGCCATACAAGATGGAATGTCAAGAACATTGAACTCAATCATTGATTCAATCTAAAAAAATTTGTTGTACCTTCTTTGTTGGAATATTAGCATTCCAGTAACATACCAATCAGCTCCAATAAAGACTGTCCTTCACTTCTTTATAAAATCCTCTGAATAAGAACTGAAACTGTGGAATTACCCATAATTGGAAAAATACAGTTTTATTCTTGTCACATCCACATTCATTAGTTTTATACAGGACTGCAGTTACGTGTTGAATCCATCACATCATCCATTGTATTCACTTCTTCAAATTAATTTACTAATTCAACTCTAGCTTACCATTGTGCTGTAATAAAATTACATCACAAGAAGTCTTGGAACAGATACCACATGCTGTAATGGAGACAGACATCGAGCTCGTAGAAAAATAACTCATAGAAGAACAGGTCTTGAGGAGATTAACATGGATCTCCTCGGCATGAATGATTCAATGTTTCTGGCACAAAATTCTATTCTCTTTTCCAAGTTGGCTGCATTAAAAAGAGCTCAGCATCTGTTTCAAGTTTTAATGAGCAGATGGAAAGTGCACTCAGCTTTTCTTTGCATTTGAGTGAGGTGGAGAGGAGGATGAGAACGGAGAAAAGTTGGCTTCCCTAGGTTTACTAGTTGAAGGGAGTTTTGAGGTTTGCGTTGAGAAGTGTTGATGGACTGGAAATGGTTTTATTAGTCCATTTTCCATTGCTTTTACCAGTTCATTTATCGCATTGGAAGTGGAAGACTGACTATTAAGTTCATTTGGCATAATTAAGAGATCGGTTTGATGAGGAATTTCAATGTAGGAATGATTTGAAGAAGGGCATACTTCTATTTATTCTTTTAATATTACAAAAGTGAATTAGTTTCTCTCCAGCTGTAAGCTATTTGAGGGATATATAAAAATAATCCACTACATACATAAAACAATCAATAACAATAGTTCTATTTCTTAATTTACCTGATTATATTTCTTCATTTTTCTGTAACTGATTGTCCTGTTTTGTCCATTGCACCATAACTTAACTTAGCTTAACTTATAAAATAGAAAAAGACTTTGCTCGGAAGGCGAAAATAAAGAAGATATCACTTTGCGATATTACCTAATGTTATTCACTCTGATGCAAATATTTATTAAATCATATCATATCTTCATTAAAATTTAAATTATTTTAAACTCAACAAACATAATAAATAGTTAATAAAAAAAGACATAATAAACTCGAATAAACACAATAAATAAAACATAACTCATTTCCTGAAACTAATCAAAATGATTTATCCTTATGAAGTGCACTTTAAGTTTTGTTTAAATCTCATTTTTACTCTGTAACCTTGTCAACTGTAATGGCAATGAATTTAACAGAAATTTAAATGATTAAATGTTATATAGTGAGGTCCACGTTATAATGACAGTGGATGAAGTGGATAGGAGAACAGCGTTGCCGTTTGTCTGCCTTGATTGAAATTACATTTCTACATTTTTGAAAACAGATTTGGCATCGTTGCGGAGGTAGAAAAGGATAGTGCTATCTGTTTTGTCGAATAATAGAGAAGAATAGCAATATCATTGTTAATCAAATACTGCCATTATTACGTGAATCCCACCATAGGAGTTGGCAAGAATGCTTTTCCAACGGCGGTTTCTCTATTTTCAAACAAAAACTAAGCTTAAAAATATTTTCTCCATTTTTATCGATATTCCCGAATGGTTCTAGAAGTATTCCTGATCCCATAGCTATCTTGTCTTCATTTTAGAAGATAGTATATTATTGAGTTCATAGATCACACGAGCTTCATCCCTTGATAACTCAATAATCTAACCAGACCGATTTTATTCTGTGGTGTCAATTCAATTGAAGCTTCCCCTGAAACTCCACCAAGTTTTCAATGGTAATTCCAATTCCACAACATTGTCGACTTCTATGGAAACTAAAGTGGTTAGCTAGGGAATAATTGATTTTGCTTCTCTTTTGAATTGAGCGGCCTTTGATGAACGTCACAGGCACAATAATTCTGTTGAAATTCAATGCGACTATCGACGTTTTGAGTTTCGAACCAATGAACTGGATGATTGTCATGAATATCAATGAGCAATAGCTGTTCGTTCTGTGAGTGAGGGAAAGTCTCAGATAGCATAGCGTTTACGTCAATGAAGTTATTGAATAGGCAAAATAGTATTTTGAGATATATCAATATTGATAACATTATCATTGAAATTACCATTATCTACATCCTAGATTATATTGATAATATGATATAATATATTGATAAAATTATCATTGAAATTACCATTATCTAAATCCTAGATCAGGGATCTACGAGTGTGCTCTGTGCTCTGCTGAGGGTCTGTGAGCCTAATAGAGAAGCTATGCGATGTCCTGGGGGTCTGTGAGTATTTAGCCTAATAGAGAAGCTGAACTCTCAAAAATAAGTTTGAATTCTAAGGCGCTAGTAAAACATTCTAGAGAAATAAAATACTGCGATCCATTTGATGTTTGATTATGCTAATGTTAATTTGAGCTCGGTTAACATAATTATTCCAGCTATAATTTAATGTATGAAAGAGATAATAATTCCAGATAACTTTAATGTATGAAAGCAAATTTTATTCTTCGAATTATTTTCTCTAGAATCAAAAACAAGAAATTTAACTATCCACTTTATTCAAAAATTTATTTACTTATTATTCATTCATCGATTTGTAAAATATCACTCATCATTAGAATGATGTAGAGAGGGGAAAACCGTCCAACTCTTTGATATCCTTCTCCCAAATTCAGATCAATATCAGTTCGAAATAAGGTTGAGTCACATTTTAGTAGAGTATTGAATCGTCCATTGATACAAGAGCAATAATTTGACATTCTTCATCTAAAATGTTGAATTTTAATTTATGATTGTGTGTAAACAAAAGTAAAGATGTGAATTCCACTCATTTCTCAACAACTGGAATTCTAGAACAGAATCCTTTTTACTTTGATTAAATCGTTTAACAAAATGGAGTATTTCTACTGACGTCATTACAACAGCCAATGAGAGTGCGTTGTGGGCGTGGCCTTGCGATAGGCACAGAGGCGTACTCGCACATGATTGGTCGAAGCTGTGTGACTGTGAGCTAACATTGAAATTACCATCTATCAATAAGTTTTGAGAGGGGCGTTCCGTGAGATGATTGCTTGCTTCTAAATCAACAGTTGTTGAATTAATCAAATTCATTATCAGTCTGGAACTCTGTTGATTTTTTGCTGAATTTACAGTTGGGAGTGAATAATGACAACTGTTATCTCGTCGATAAATCACAATAGCAATTTTAAATCTCATCTTCGATATTCGATTTTCTTCTTTGATATCTGATTTGTCATGTTGAATCTATAAAAATGATCAGTTAAACGGACGGTTCAAGGAATTCTTCCAATCTACAGTGAAATTAATTGATTCTTCAACAAAGAATCCAATCCAGCTATTGAATTTATTGCAATTCAGCTACTGATGAGGTAAATTTCATAATACAAGAGGATCACTAGCTTTTTCAATCAGCTCTCGTTCCCGGAATTTGAAATAATAGATTGGAATTCTCCACTGGAATTTTTCAAAAATCATCTCTGTTCAACGGAGCTGGAATCTGATTGGATTCATTAGTCCTTTTTTCCAAAGAAGAGTTGTTAAGAAGAGTAGATAAGGAAAGAATTTATGGATTTATAGTGAACTATTTTCCATCATTTGATATTCCTTGAGGAACTGGATCAGTTTAATTTAGCTTTGAAATAACCAAACAAGTTCCACGAGAATAACTTTCAATGAATGATTTTATAAAATAATTATTCTCTACTTCCAAGTATATTCGATAACTCTGAAAGGGTCATTTGCAAAGAAATATACGAGTAAATGTATATAATATATACATATAACACAAACTAGTATGTGAATGGATATGATGAAACATAGGGTCCATTTAGTGATGATTATATTAGCGATTCAACTCAAGTCCTGCTGGCATTCAAAACCAGGAATTTATCATTGTTGAGTGGTTTCAGTTTTGCCAGTTCAGTAAACATTGATTTAGCGGGGACATTTCTAATTATTGGACATGCATTGTTGTCGATTTGCTTTGTTTTCCGGATAGATATCCCATTGAGTGGGTGTGATTGGACGAAATTGGAGTCAGGAAAACTGTCAGCAAACCTCATGAATAACGTCAATGCTTCCCATTCAATCAATGCTGACAGTCTGGAGTGGATGACGAATTTGTGACGTCAGTTGTGATGAGGTTTAACGGTTGAGTTGAATTACGGTATGGATATCCTTGGTGAATAATTGAACGAGCCTCGAGTTGTCATGAGATTGTAGGGAATGTTATGAACCTTTAGATAGCTCAGTTTTTAATTTCCCATTCATCAATATTAAAAACAATTAAAATAAGGGTTTATCGTTTGAATAAAGATTGAAGAAATTAGCAAAAGAGTTATATCATTGAACAATACTTTCGTTTGAAGTTTCCGTTCTTTTCTAATGTTTCCTATTCTCCAAATCGTTACTATATTGAGGTCCACGCTATAATGACAGTGGAGAAATATAGGAGAAAATCGTTTCTACAGGCGGTAGCTGATACAGATTATTGATGTAATATTAAGTGTTCATTCTCGTTTAAAATAATCAATTATATTGTACTAACCAAGAAAGTATATTTTTCAATAGTTTCGTAATGAATTTTCATGAATAAGATGAAATATTTTAATGGAATTAAATAGAGAATGCATTCATTCAAATGCTAAATAATATGTAATTATTATTTAACGAAAATCCTAAATAAATGCTGTAAATCACCCCGAAGACTTCTGCTACTGCAGACATTGACAACAGGTTTAACAGCTACATGGAAATTCGATGAGAACTACTCTCCAAAAATTAGTTGCCAGCCCGGGAAACGAACCGGTACCTCCAATTGCTAGTCAGGAATGCTTACCCTTACACCAAACTGACAATCTCTAGATAGCAGCACTCATTTTTATACGAAGCCATAGCGGCCAACCAGTTACAGATGGAATTAAATAGAGATGGAAATTAAATAGAAATATATAATAAATATTCTAATGATTAATTCTACATTGTTAGAAGACGATCTGGCAAAAAGAGCATAGCGAGAAAAAGATAGCGCTATTCGCGTTGTTGAATGATAGACAAGGATTAGCAATACCATTGCTAATCAAACACTGCCATTATAACGTGAGCCCCACTATAGTGCAATGTTGTACTACACTTTCATACTTCTCAAAATATTTTCAAGGTCTTGTACATTCCGCACGCGCTTCATGTCACTGGTTCCATCTTTATTGTAAAAGGAGGACGTTAATAGTAAAAACTGTTGGTTAATAATTTAATTGGGAAAGAGACATACTGAAATACTGGAAGAAATGTCATACTCCAATAATTTTGAGCTCATAGTTCCAACATGGAAACCTTGAGCACGTCACTCACCTATTATGTATTCATTTATTTATTCGTGTATACAATTATTACAAATCATATAAATATGATCGGAAACAGGCTTGGCCCAAAACTATTCTATTACCAAATTTAGATAATGAAATAAATTTAGATAATTTTTAGATATGTCCAAAAAATAGGTTATGCTTGAAAGTAGAGGTCACACTTCAAAATAGTTTTAAATAATGTTTTAGTGTTTGTTTAATAATTCTTAAAAAAGTGTTTGAGTTGAATTCATTGTTTCCTATTGACTGGCTCATTATTCTTCTCCGTTATATTCCTAAACTCTGGTAATGTTTTTTTTTTGTTTTTTCCCTATTCATTTTTTCTATTCCATATCATTTTTGAAATATATATATATATATATATATATATATATATATATATATATATATATATATATATATATATATATATATATTGTTTTTCTTTCGTCCTGCGTGTTGAATAATAGATTATTATAATTATTAATATTAGAATAATTTTTAATATTTTCCTTGTTGAATTTGTATCTGCCAGCTTTCTCTGTCTCTGTTTAGTTCCTTGTCTAACTGCATTGCTCTCAACTGTACTCCATCATGCGGACGTGATTTATCTCTTGCATGGTGACTATTTCCACATATTTTTCATTTATAGCTGTATAGTGTAGGCAAGAATGAAGATTTATCAGTATTATTATTTATTTTCTTTAATATTTGAGTGATGAATTTCCTTCATGTATTATACTCCATTATTATGTGTCATTATCACTATTTTAGTATTAATAAGTAGTTGGTTATTTTCTTACACTTGCACAAGTTGTTTGTTTATTTTGTTCTTTTCTTGTGGAATAAATATATTATTATCATTATTAAGTTCTAATTCAACTTTTGTCTAAAAAATATATACAGTATATGAGCTAGAAATTTTGAATTTAGTAAGATTAAAACACCAGATTATATGAACCATTAAAAAGGAACGATCCTCTAATGTGATGGATAATAATTATTCAATTATTTTATTATCCAATGTGAACGAATATGATCCTCATTGTGATACTGGCACTCATACTTATGCTGTTCAATACTGTCGGTTCAGCACTGTCTGTTTAATAATTGGATCTCGAAAAGTGGATGAAATGAAATGCATTGAACAATAACCCTTATTCTAAACGACTGTAGCAGGTGAAGAGCTATTGAAATAGAAGGATCAAATTGTTGTTTGTGTCTTGAAATTACCACGCAACGTAGCTAGCGCAGCAATCCCACTTTATTAAGGCGGAGTTGCCTCGCTTTTTAAACTACCTTCAACGCGTGTGTGCCTCAGCTAGTATCAATTTGCTGCAAACACCTAGCTTGATGTTTGTGTTTCAAGGCAATAAATGGGAGGATTCACACAGGCGCACTTCTGCTGAGAGTATACCGGCTTCCTGTTTATGGGTGTCTGTTAAATTTTAATGTGTCTATAGTGTGATTCAGTTCAAACTGTCAGCATCTCATAAATATTATTGGTTCTTCACATTTGAGCAATGCTGGCAGCTCTGTAAGTCTTCACTGGATTTTATGTCGTTCGGGCCTAGTTTTCAGAAAAAGAGCTAATAAATCTGAAATGGAGGTTTCCTAGTTTATTGACCTCCTCGGTGTCTGGGATGTATGATTGGTGTCTACCAATACAGGGTTTGATACTTAGGTACGAATTGATCTTGAATAATTTGTTTACAATGTTTCATTCTATTTCTAAATTGATACTTGATCCCAAGTATGCATAAAGGTGCGTACAGACTGTCGCTCTGCTCCGCAACCGAACGTCACTCCAGCAGAGCAATTGATGATCGACCGGCGAGCAACAGTGGTTCGACCGGGGAACGCGAGAAGATCTAACTTCTTCCGTAACGTTCAAGATAGGTGCGTGGGCGGAGCGACTGTGGTTCGATGGTGGTACGAGGGCGGTACGAGGGAGGAGCGTGCTCGGTGCTGGTTGGAAGCGCGAATATGTGTACGCAGCTTAATGCAGTTTTGTATTCATTCATTCCAATAATGTCACCATCAATTATTTTTTGTATTTAAATGACTCTTGTCTCGTAAAAACTGTTCTTGAGCCTAAACTAAACTATATCATACATTTGAAATTTCTTCTATTTAAATATAAGTTGAACATACTCAAAGAGTGTCTCATTCATGATTAGCATTACAATATGAAAATAGGTTCTCAAAAAAATCAAGAAGATGAAGCTGCTGTAAAAAGTAGATATATTCAATCAGGACTGTGTAATAAAATGATTCACACAAACGTTACTAGCCAAGCACACTAAGACCCGAAGCCTGAAAATCAATAATAGTAGCCAATCATATCGGTTCTAGAGTAGCTGACTTGTAACGTTTTTCAGTATTGAAAATGGAATAGATGGTTCTAGTGACTAGATTTTCTGAACTTTTCTTTTGAATTTCATGCAGGCTGTTCTGTATCTGGAAAAAAAATAAAACTGAGTGATGATAAGAGAAGTCTACTATTATTATTAAACGAGAATCCAAATTAAATAATTGCAATATCTCAGTAGTTTCCATCTGTAAAAGTCTACTACACTAAATCTACAAGATTGTCTAAAAAAAACAAGTTATTGATATGATGAATGGAAGACGATTGTTAGGAGAAGAAGAGGGAGAGGAAGGGATTGCCAGAAAAAAGTGGAGAGGAAGGTTGATAGAATGTGAAGCGCATGTAAGAAAATAAACATAATCATAACTAGTGTGGTGATGGAGTACGTGAATGAAATAATTTGTGAATGGATATATGAAAACAATGATAAGCTGATGATAAAGAATTCACATAAACAGTGGACGATGATGAAGATAAAGTATTGGAGGATGATAGATAGATGATAAAGCGAGAGTTTAGTAATAGAGTGGCTAGAAGTGGCAGAGATGTTTTGTTACAGTCGGCTTGTTTCTGTTTGTCCCGATTAACGAACGCTTCACATGCTCTGTCCTGCTCTGTCCGATTAACGCTTCATATGCTTTGTCCTGCTCTGATCTGCAGCACTCGAGCCTCGAGCATCGATAAGCTCGCCTTTATCCCTTTGATCATCGATCATAGCGGAAGGGTCCACTTCTCAGACAATAAGGTGGGTTTACAGCATGTTGTGGTCTCAGCGGCTCTGGTCTTGGCGAACTTGATCTTGTATAAGAGCGCCCTAGAGTATGGTAGTGAGTTCAGAGAGTTTGATGATGGTTTCAGTATTGGTTGGAAGTTTTGCTTTTTGGAACCTTGGACTCTTGATTTCCTGGGAATTATTTTTATAATTTCTACAATTCTTGATTCCCTGAAAAGTTTTCATTATTTTTTGATAGTAAGGCTAGCTTCACACGCATTCGGATTCATTAGGTTCGGTTCGGTTCGTTACCGAAAACGAATTAGGCTTTCATACATGTCAGGTTTTAATTCGTACGGTTCTAATTAGGTATTTTCTTCTCAAACACAGCAGTGTTTCGATGTTCACAGCTCATGCTGGTATAATTAAATATAACAGCTGGTGTTAAATTGTGTAAGATGTTATTTCTTGAACAACAAAATGTTTAAGTTAATTATTAAAAATTGTGTTTCTTTTTGATTATGTTAATTTTGGATGTTCAGAGAGGTTATTTTTTTAAATTGAAAATTTGTTCCTTGTTTTGACACATGATATAAACTTCATCTCTTCTCTCCATTGATGAAATCATGTAATATTATGGAAAAAAAATTCTTCCCGAGTTTTAATTTAACTTATATCTTTCATATTTTCTCAGCAAACTATTCATTGAGAAAAAAAATTTCCTGTGAACTAACAGAAATGAGTTGACCATATGATTTTGACTTGGAAAATTTTGAAACAGATATAATCACGATATCAGGTTAGAATAAAAACAATAAAGGTAAGCGTGTGTAAAAGACTATGTTTTTTCCTGTTTCCCTAGCAACGAATTCGAATATGATGAAACCTATTCGTGTCGAGGGGGCTTTCGGTGCTATGTGGTTGCTATTCGGTACCGAATTCAAACCGAATCATCGTTTCACACTTATCGGAATTTGCCGAAAACGAACCGAAAACGAAACGAACCGAACCGAAAGTGTGTGAAAGTAGCCTCTCGCTAGCAACGATTTGAAACCTGATGGAATTTATTAGATTCAAGTGGGCGTTCGGTTCTATGCGGTTTCCGAATTCAAATCGAATTACCGTTTCACACTTATCGGAATTTGCCGAAAACGAACCGAATGAGTGTGAAACTAGCCTAATGTGGATTCACAACATCATCGTTCAGAGCTTGCCACTTTTGGGAAATTGAACACACTTGTTGAGTGCTGTAGAGTTTTGGAAGAATTTAGTCATGAATTCGTGAACTTTGGTAGAATACGATGAAAATGATGAGGTAGAAGACGATGATGAGACTGATAATGTGAACAAATAGGGTGAACTCACAGAAAGTTTCGAATGGTCTTACGTGGTCTTCAAATATTTTGTAGAACATGAGGTCGATTTCAACCTTCTCCGTCTCAAAGGTTCTGATCTTGAGATAGTCTTGTTTCATCTGTGTGTCATGTTGAGTGTGGAGATTTGGATTGAAGATTTTATACTGTTGAAAATTCTTGTTCTCCGAGAATATAAAGTCTATTGATTTGTTTGTACGATTTTGCTCTTGTAGTGATTGGGTGGTACAGTGAATAGAATAAAATCTGAAATTGATCTTGTTGTATCCTTATTTGATCCGAAATTGTAAAAATCCAGTAGTACAGTTGATAAAGGGTTTTATCAGAGATTGACAATGGTGTAATAACCGAAACCGGTCTTTCCAAGTATCAATAAATCTGTGGTTTTTGACAATTTCTTAGTCTTTCTCATTCATTAAAGGGATAATCTTGCATTCATAGATTCTGAAACTTCGCCCATTCGTATTCATCCACTCCTACTCGTTATTAAAATATGAGTTAAATTTTCTTCCTCTTTTTTCACAACACTCTACACTGGATTAGTCAG
Organism: Nilaparvata lugens; assembly: GCF_014356525.2. Classification (NCBI taxonomy): domain Eukaryota; kingdom Metazoa; phylum Arthropoda; class Insecta; order Hemiptera; family Delphacidae; genus Nilaparvata; species Nilaparvata lugens. The sequence continues at coordinate 38,395,595 of NC_052511.1, read as the reverse complement.
ATTCTTCCCGAATAATTTCAAAGCAGCTATTGAGACAGCGAATAGAGTAAAATAGAACAGCTTCAAAATGTGACACAATTTTTAAATGGACATCAACTAATTAGAGCTATAATTATTATTGAACGAAAATCCTAAATAAATGCTGCAATTATTTAAGATTTTCGTTCAATAATAATTATATATTAATTAGCATTTGAATAAATGCATTCTCTATTCAATTCCATCTGTAACTAGTTGGCCGCTATGGCTTCGTATAAAATGAGCGCTGCTATCCAGAGATTGTCAGTTTGGTGTAAGGACAAGCATTCCTGACTAGCGATTGGGAGGTACCGGGTTCGATTCCTGGGCTGGCAACTAATTTTTGAATAGTAGTTCTCATCGAATTTCCATATAGCTGTTAGCCCTTTTGTCAATGTCTGCAGTAGCAGAGGTCTTCGGGGTGATTTGCAGCATTTATTTAGGATTTTCGTTCAATAATAATTATATATTAATTAGCATTTGAATAAATGCATTCTCTATTAAATTCCATCTGTAATTGGAGCTACATGACAAGTTCTTGTGATCAATCTTAAAATGATTTTATGCATCACTTCCACTATCTAAAATATTGGGAATCATACCGTCTATAATTTTTTCTATCGTTTCAAGGAGTCGATGGTTATATAAATAAGACAAACTCTCACAATCAACGTGTGTTATCACGTGGTATCAATTTCTTCAAAGAGAAGCAATTTACCAGATAAACATGTCTCTCAATTATTTTCTGCCATAAATGAGCATAAAAACCATTGATGTCTATAAATTATTCTCGTTATGAAACAGATCGTGACTCTCACAATAAACGCAAATTATTATTCTCACGTGCTATCAATTTTTTCGAAAAGAATCAATGTCATTAAAGAAGCATGTCTCCTAGCATTGATGTCTTTCGGCCAAAAATCAGGATATAAACACGGGGAGTCCGATCTCAAATCTGCAAAACTATAGAAACCAATAAAAAACCAAAACTAATCATGTCTCTAAATTTATGTTCGATATTAGATTGAGTCCCCTGATTATAGTGAGGCTACCACGTGTTACCAAAGAACCACTTGTGGAAAATTGGCAAAAGTCCAAAACAAGCAGGAGCTGCTGATTTGGGAGGGGTGAGGATGAGGAAGAGGTTTGACACTCACACCACCTACGCAAATACACACCAGCACACGCACACACACTAACAAGCAACAGCTTGTCTTGTGATAGGATAAACAAGAGAAGAGAGTGTGAGAGAGAGAGTGGATGAGTAAGAGAGAGGAGTAGTGCAGGAGTCAAATCAATACTCTCCACCCACACTTTGAGGGTCTGTTCACAGAACAGAAGATCCGTTCTGAATACTGTGGTAAGCCACCAAGCTAGGTCACAGCATGAATCATGCCAGCGTGGTACTCCTTAATTATAATCCTTAGCAGGTGTCAAACTTGTTGAAGGTGGAAATCAAATTCAATACTACTTAGCCCACTTCGAAGTCAAGTACTAAGTGTTAAGCTTCCTCAATATAGTTAAAAGTAGTGTCTGGTTTCTAGGTGTGCATATTGCAATGTATTTGTTAATGATGATTGATAATTTTCAAGAATATATCAGGTAATGATTCTTCAGTTGTTGAAGTCGGTGGATTGTGTTTGTGGTGAAATTCAGACAATAATGTCTCTCGTCTCAACGAAGAATGGGACATCACCAAATGATTCAACAACAAAGAATGTGTTTGTTGATGATGATTGATTGCAATATTGATGATTGATAATTTTCAAGAATATATCAGGTAATGATTCTTCAGTTGTTGAAGTCGGTGGATTGTGTTTGTGGTGAAATTCAGACAATAATGTATCTTGTACCAACAATGAATGGGACATCAACAAATGATTCATCAACAAAGAATGTGTTTGTTGATGATGATTGATTGCTATGTTGATGATTGATAATACATTTTCAAGAATATATCAGGCAGTTGTTGAAGTTCTTCATATTATTGTTGAAGTCGGTGTATTGTGTTTGTGGTAAAATTCAGACAAAGATTTCTTGTCCCAACAAATAATTCCAAGTTGAAGCATGATTGGATGATAGAATACAATGTTGATAATTGCTATTTTGGAGAATAAATCAGTTAATGCTAATGAGTATAATGATGGTAGTTAAGTCAGAACGAATTACTCGATTTACATAAGACTACACAACACTTGGGTATAGAAATTCAGTTTTTCAAGCCAAACAAAACGTGATTAATCTACTTGGGGGAATGCAATAACAATCATTACACATATTTTATATGAAAATAAAGTAATGATTCTTCAGTTGTTGAAGTTTTCCACATTGTTAAGTTGGTGCCTTGTGATTGTGTTTAAATTCAGGCAAAGATGTCTTGTACCAACAAAGAGTTTCAAGTCAAAACATGATTGGATACTGGATACTGTATACCGTTTCAATTGTTGAAATATGATGGTGAACTGAAGGGGAATATAAGCTAGAAGTAAAAGTGATGAATGTTCAAAATTCAATACAGAAATGAACAACTTTCAAATCAATCTCACACTGATAGCGAAGGTTCACTTATAAAGCTAAGGTTTCCTTATAAAGCGATGGTTTACTTATAAACGAAGGTTTACTTATGAAGCGAAGGTTTATTTCAGACTGATGCGGTTGAATTTTCAAGATGAAACTCACACTGAGGAAACTGCTCTTGAATTCTGTTTGTGACGCGAACAAGAACTCTAAGCTCTCAATTTAAAGCTTAGAAGTTTGTAGAAATGTGATGGAGAGAGATTCTATGTTGAGAAACGTTTTAATGGAGAACACTCGGAATTATTTATGTACATGAACATGTATATTCTATGTATTATAATATGTCTCATACAACGATACATAACAGTACTTGACTTCTGATATTAAACTGTTTATGATTTGTTGTTACTGTTGTTTTGCCTCTATATTTGTTTTTGTCTTTGTTTTGGTGTTGGTTCGTTTGAAATCCACCAGGGACTTATTCGTTTGTTGAGTGTGGTAACCGACTCATGTAAGGAGAAGCAGGTAGAAGTTGATAAGTTGCAGTCAGAGAGGTTGAAGTGAGAGAAATATAAGTTGGTGAAAGCAAATTTCTAGTGAGGAGGATTTCTAGAGGACGCGAGCAACGAAAGGGAAAAAGAGAGATAAAGAGAACATGAAATGTGTGAGGGAAATAGGGAAAGGTATCAGGGATGTAGAACGTTGAAGAGAAGAAAGAAGCTGGAAAGGATTGGAGGAGGAAAACAGTGAAGATATACATGAAGAAGGCGAGGAAGTAGAAGGAAAAGATGTGAAGAGCTTAAAAGAGATGGAAAGAGCTGGAAGAGATGGAAAACAGAAATCAAGTGAGACGGAACAATAATGAAGGGTTGTGAAAATTATATTAGAAAATGGAGAAAGGAGATGGAAGTGTGTTTCAGGAAAGATATATGGAATGAAGTGGGAGAAGGAAAATATTATTTTATTCATCATCTACTAAGGGCAGTTTACACAGTCAAAGCTTAAATTGAGTCAGCTGGTGGCTTAAACTAAAAATGAACCACATTATAACAAACGAGACTTGATATAGATTTAATCCAGTTCAAAATCAAATTTACTTTAAACTGATACTGTGCAAACGGCCCTAAGTTGATCAAGTGATAATTTGACATTTAATGTAACTCCCCTCAAGATAGATAGATGGTGAAAGAATAGTGAAACAGGGATATGAGGGGAAACAGAAAGACCAAGTTAAATGTGAGTGAAAACCTGGAAGATATGGATAGAAACATAAAAAGAATAGAACCTAATAAGTTAATATCAAGCCGAAGAAACAAAGAAAACCATTAGAAATAAACAATGAGAAAAGTGAGAATTAAGATGTACGAGAAACCTTCATTTCTCGATTTGAAATCTTCAAATCATCGAAGTAGAGGGTAGATAACATAAGGAAAAACTATGAGATTAGAGAAAATAGAAAGTTATGATAAGTAAGAAGGAGACGTAGAAAGAGAGTTGGAGGGGAGAAGGATAGGAGTAGGAGAGAAGTAACGTTAGTAGACAGGTTACTCTGTCTGGTAATCTTGAGAGAGAGAGGAGAAAAAGGTGGGATAAAACAAAGCATAGAAGGAGGAAAGCACAAGAAATCGACTTTCCAACAAGACGCAATAAATCCTTTCTAGGGTGTTCTCATATTTTCTTGCTAGCAGCTTCCTGAAACCTCTCTTTAGAATGTAAGTCAACGCCTACACACAATCCTACCTTCTACCCTTACATCTTTCATCCCTTCTCTTTTCATTCCTATCTATTCTTCCACCCAATTCTCCCTTTCCTCACACCTTTCATTCCTTATTCCTTCCATTCCTTCTCCCTTCTGTCCCTTCTCTTTTCATTCCTCTCTATTCTTCCAGTCAATTCTGCCTTTTCCCCTCACACCTTTCATCCCTTATCCCTTCCTCCCATTCCTTCTCTCTTCTACCCCTTCTCTTTCCCTTCCCTTTTTCAATTCTCCCTTTTTCCCTCACACCTTTCATCCCTCATCCCTCCCCTCCATTCCTTCTCTCTTCTACCCCTTCTCATTCCCTTCCCTTTTCCTATCTCCTTTTTTCCTCTCCCACCTTTCATCCTTATCCCGCCTCCCATTCCTTCTCTCTTCTACCCCTTCTCTTTTCCTTCCCTTTTCTATTCTCCCTTTTTCCCTCACACCTTTCATCCCTCATCCCTCTCTTCCATTCCTTCTCTCTTCTACCCCCTCTCTTTCCCTTCCCTTTTCCTATTCTCCCTTCTCCCTTCACACCTTTCATCCATCATCTCTTCTATTCCTTCCCCTTCTATCCCTTCTTTTCCCATTTCTCCCAATCTTTCACCCTCCACGCTTTCCCTCGTCATGCCTTATATCCACCCACCTTCAATCTAATGTTCCTCTTCACTGGGCCTGTCATGTAGGATGTATGGTTTCTCCAATTTTCAGACCTTGAAAGCCATACTTTGACATTAAAAAGCTATTATAAAAAGAATTACAGCTGTCATTTTCGCTGGCATTGTCAACTTGTTTACTTTCCTCAAATTTTGTTGTTACCTTGTTCACTTTCTTCATGTATTGAAAGTTTTTTCTCTATTTTATGTGTTACGATCTCCTATATCTTTCTATGAAATGGAAGGAAGTTGAGATGAGAAAGATGAGAAGGTCTTAGAGGAGCTCTTAAAAGTTGGATGCAAATAATGGAGAATATGATTATAATGTAAATCAAAATTCCATTGAAATTCTCCTATTCTTCCCATCTCTCTTCTCTTTCTCCTCTTTCATATCTCTATCATTATTCTACTCCCTTCCTCCACCTCATTCTCTTTTCTCATCCTCTCCTTATTTTTCTTTCTTTTTAGTTTTCCAAATCCAAATCATTCTATTACTAAAAATTCTTATGCATTGAAACTTAAATTTTCTGTAGGTTTTCTTCTCACTCTTCATATTTACCATTTTCTTTTGTTCCCCACTGGCCTTCTAGTTCCTTCACCATTATGCTTCTAGTTTGCTGTCTCCCACATTTTTATTTCACTTCCCACTCTTTACTTCCATTCTCTATTGCTTTTCACTTCTTTTTCTTCTTCTTCTCATTTTTCTTCCATCTCCTTCGTCCTCTTCCACGCCATACACTCCCATTAACAGGGAATCTGCCGATTTCCGCCCAGCGGTCAGATGTTTTTAGTCACTCACATATTGAACGTAACAAAGTGAACGTCCGTGACGTCATCACAAGTGATGCCATTTCGCTCTCACCAGCAGCCGACATTACGTTCCCCGACTGAAGGAGCGAAATTCAAATTCACTCCAGTATCCTAAGGAAGCTTCAAGCAAAACACTTCTGTATTAAGACAAAATATCAGCAAAGTTAATGATATACAGATATCCATCCTCTAATTCCTTTCTGATTGATATTAAAAGATTGGGCTAGAACCATGATTGTACGATCATTCACCCATTAAGATACAGTCATCTTTGATCTCTGTTAAATTGGTTCTAGCGAACAAATCTTCTCAATCATTCATTCCAATGTTTTGCCTTTTCATTTCTGTATTTGTTCAAATGACAAAGGCAATACGGATGATGGATAAAGATATATAATTCTTGAAAAATCAAAACCGTATTAACTTTGAACCTCTGTCACTCAGCATAGCAAACATATCACTACTGTTCTTATTCTAACTAATGGTGACAGACTGAAAGGGTCAATATGTGCTAATTATCAAAAAGTTGATGGGGTGGTGTGGTTTTGACTAAGCGCGGGGGATTCCCGGTCGTTAACCGGTTCAACATACTGTCAGAGCTGGAAATTCCATGAATTCATGATTTAAAAATCTGGTGTGGCGCACTCACACAACTTTCCTTGCCGTTATGAAAATTTATCACCTGACGCTAGTGTACACGCGCAACTCAAGTCTAATATTCAAAGATTCAAGTCAGCTGGTGACAGGACAAGAACGCTGGAGACACACGAAGTCTGCTATCTCTTCATAGTGAATGATTTAATAGGATACACAGTTGCCAACAGTTTGCAATTGAAAAAATAACATTTTCTCGAATTTCGAGCTTATTTTTAATTTTAGGTGAAAATGTTATTGAACATAAATTGTAGAGATTTTCATGCCTTATCTTTTCAACTTAATTTTTTTTGTTTAAATTGTATCTGAAGCCTGATAATTGGGAATCTAAAATCAAACTTTACATAGATGGGGTGGAGCTCCTGGAATTTTTACAGATATGTGACCTGTGGCAGTTGATAGAGCTTATCAACTTATTTTAGGTAGAAATTTGATCAAAGTCAATAATTGTAAGGACCTTGAGTTCCAAATTTTAAGTCATTCCGTTAACTGGGAGATGAGATATCGTGTACACAGACGCACATACACAACACACACACACACACACAACCACACACACACAACACACACACCACACACACACCACACACCACATACACACATACACACACATACATACACCAATACCCAAAAACCACTTTTTTTGGACTCAGGGGATCTTGAAACGTGTAGAAATTTAGAAATTGAGGTACCTTATTTTTTTCGGAAAGCAATACTTTCCTTACCTATGGTAATAGGGCAAGGAAAGTAAAAATTCACCACAAGTCGAGATAAATCAATAGAACACTTTAAAATCGAATAAGAATAAATGGTCGTTATAAAGCAAATGGTTATCGGAAAGTATAAATACCGTTATCACTTCAACAGAGAGAGAGAGTGAGCGGGACAAATATAATGTTACTAGCAGTGATGACGTCACTACGTATACAGTATACGTGTTATAGGTGCCATGTATCACTCCCATTTGACCGCTGGGCGGAATCCGTGAATTTCCCATTAACAATGTTCTCAGTTTGTATACTGGGAATCGACTGAAATGGGATTTTCATGTTAGAAAATGTATCCACCAACTCAACTTACCGCCATCCAGTGGAGGATTAATTTCTAGTTCACATTTTGGTCTACAAGTTTACTTGAGAAATTATGATAGAATGACAGAAGTGCAGAAATATGAGGGGAAAATGCATCAAGCCACATGACGCTTCACCCGCCGTGGTCACGTCTGGTTTTGTGCGGAAAACGCTGAGAAAATTCTCAAAGCTTTTCCCGGCCTCCTGTGGTGCTTCACATTATAGTGTGTTGCGATACGCAGCTTAGGAAGTAACGGGTAGCCTGTGTGGGTGTTGATAATGGGCAAACTTCTTCCCCATTTTCTTCTGCTTCTTCTTGTTCTTCCTCTTCTTCTTCTTCTTTTCTTCTTCTTCTTCTTCTTCTTCTTCTTCTTCTTCCTCTTCTTCTTCTCTTTCTTCTTCTCTTCTTCTTCTTCTTCTTCGTGTTTTTCTCTTCTTCTCTCTTCTTTTTCTCTTCTTCTTCTTCTTCTTCTTCTTCTTCTCTTCGTCTTCTTCTTCTTCTTCTCTTCTTCTTCTTCTTCTCTTCTCTTCTTCTTCTTCTTCTTCTTCTTTCTCTTCTCCTCTTCCGCCTAATCCTCCTTCCATCTCTACTCCCATCTTCTGCTTTCGTCTTCATTCCTTTTGTTTTCTTCTGTCTTCTCAATTTCATTGTTCACTTTTTTCTCTCTTAGATCTCTTAATTTTTTTCACCTTCAAACTTCCATCTATTCGTCATATCTCTTCAATCTTTCTCTTCCTCAGATTTGGTTTCATGTTATCTCATTTTCCTCTCTCCATTTATAAACCGACTTCTATTAAACTATTTCCGTCTTCTTTTTTTCTCTTAAATATTCATAATTATTAAAACTTTACAATATTTCCAGTAATAAATAAACTCTTAGTTTAATAATGAAATTAACGTTTGGTAGAGAATTAGTGGGGAGGATATTTTGAATATTCTTCCCGAAGAATGGACATTGATATGTCCAAAGCTCCGCCAATTATGTAGATGCATGACAATATAATTATCTATAGTTATTATATTACAAATGCTTTTTCTATCATATACAGTTCAATAATTATTCTCTTAGTCTATATTATGTAAATTCATCTATAATTTTGCTGTGATGCTATTGTATATAAGTGTATAAGCCAGTATATATTGTAATCTACATAAATAAAGTAGTCAATCAATCAATCAATCAATCTTCTGAATCTTCCCATTTTCCATCTTCTTTCGTTCTTCTACATCTTCTCAAACCTCTTGCAGGTTTATCCTTTTTCAACTTCGCATCAGTATTTTTTTCTTCCTATCTTCCTATCGTATTCTTTATAATATTATCTTCCATCAGAACAGTTTGAAAGGACATGAATAGGAGGTGGAAAATGTGAATTACAAGCATAATGAACGGACGTATGAGTAGGATCATCCATCTTTTATACTCTCTGATATTCTTCTTCTCCATCTATTCTGTCTTTTCCTTGTTCCACCTCTCCTTTTCTTTTCTTTTTCTCCTTCGACACACGCTCTCCTATCACTTTTCTCCCCTTCCTTGTCTACCTTCTTTTCTTCTCTACACCCTATAATATAATTATAGTACGAGTGTATTTTTCTACGTTTTTCTCCGAACCTCTCCCTCTCTCACCACCTCTTTTCCTCTTCAACATTTTTTTTCTCCTTCTTCCCTTCTCTTTCAACGCATTCTTCCTCCTCTCCCACCTCTTCATACTTCTCTCTTCTCCTCCTGTTATCCTTCTCTTCTCCTTCCCTCCTCCACATCTTCTCCTCAACTCCACAGCTTCCCTCCTCTTCTCTTCCTCTTCTCCTACTCCATTCTTCCCCTCTTTTCCCCCCTTTCCTCCTCCCCCTTATTCAATTCTTCTCATCTCCTCCTCCTTAATACCTCTTCTCCAACTCATCTTTCCTCCTCATTTCCACCTCTTCTACGCTTCTTTCCCACTCATTCTCCATATTATCCTGTTCATCTCCTCCTCTTCCTCAACCGTTTCTCTCTCACATTCTCTTCCACTTTTTCAACCACGTCGCTTTTGAAAACTGAGATGCTGAAATAAGAATAATAACCCTGAAGAGGATCTGAAACACCGTTAGTTGGATAGTATACAGAGTGGATAGTAAATTGGGTGGACTGCGTGCTTTAACGTAATGGGTTTCTTGAACCCTGCCTGAATCGTTAGCAGCTCTAGATGCTCCGCGTTTCCTTTTCACTAATGGCATGAAATCAGTGAACGCACTAAGGAATTAGTAGAGTGGAAGTGAGAAAAGTGAATAGAGAATTGAGGTGTGAAAGGATTATTGAGGATCTGCATTAATCCACGCCGTTTTGAAAAGCATTTAGAAAATGAATGAGGCTGAAGATTTAGTAAAGAAGTATATTTTCAATGAAAGAAAAATCAGTTAGCGTTGCAAAAAACCTATTATGAATAATTTGTCTTATCAGTTCATCTTACATATCAACAATCAGCAAGTGATCGATTACCTTCTTATTATTATTGTGTGAGAATTATTAAAAGCGACAATAAATTATTATATTATTTTTCTGTGCATTTCTATTTTTTTGTTCAAGTACTTGGAT